>NW_006263971.1:210105-222281 GCF_000469605.1 Apis dorsata
AATTAATCAATTCAAATCAATTCAAATATTACTCAAATATAGAATAATTAACGTCAATTAATTGACGTCCAAGATTGTACTTTTAAATACGTAATAAATAATACGTATAAGAAGACAAAAAATAACTTCCAGATATTTAACGAATGTAAATTTTGAATAATAATAAATAAAATAATATTTTAAATAATTTTTAAAAGTAATAATATTACTTTTAAATCAATAAATTCATCTTGAAATAGGTTACATGTCTAAATCTAAATAAAAATATAATTCCGTTTAAAATTAAAGTTAGACTGAAATCTTGACATCCTTCTTGATAAGATTTAATCATTCGTATTCATATAATCATAAGGTTACTCTTAAAATAATATTTTTTACGATAACGAATATTTTAGGAGATAATTGAAAGATTATATACATATAAAATATGTTAATATATTTTTAATATTTTCTTTGAAGGATCGATTTTTGTGTAAGAAGTTATTGATATATAAAAATATTGATCTTTTGTTTTATTTAACATGAAATTTCTTATAACATAATAAATAATTAATAAATTATTTTAATTGACATTTTTGTATATCAATTTATGTTATCTCTAAAATTGACTAATGATATTTTATGAATATATTAATATATTAATATTAATTATAAATAAAATTCATATGAAAATACACATAATTCTTAAAAAGATAAATTTTTATTTTTATTTTAATATTTAATATTGATTCTAAAAATATATTTTAATATGTATATATTTATATATACTTATATATTATATAAGTATATAATATATTTTATATGATATTTATTCTTTTTTTTAAAATAATTCTATTATTATTAATACGAAAAATGAATTTTTAAATTTTTATCAAAGAAAATTATATTTTAAATTATATTTCATTTTTTTTGCATTTATTATATTATGATTTTTTTTTATACAAAATTTAAAGGATAGTAAATTACCAAGAAGATATTTATTTCGTTATGCATTTCTTATGGAACCTTTAACAATTTTTATGTCATCAACAGGTCTGTCATTTTTATCAGTTTCCACCAATCCAATTCTTTTTACTATTGCCATACCAGAATGAACTCTACCTATATAAAAGAAAAGATGCAATTTTGTAAAAAAAAATTTTTGATAAATTTATTTATTATCATTATCATTGTTTAAATTAGACTTTAATTTATATCAGGATTTATATCAGATCAAAAATAATTATTCTAAAAATTTATATAAAAAAATATGTAAAAAGTTTGTTATTTAAATTGAAGATGATTTGAACAAGATACATTGTGTATTTTCAATTACTGAAATGCAATATAATAAATATATTAAATTGAAATAGTGATTTTTATTAATTAATATTTGTATAATATACTTCTGAATAAGTAAAATTTAACTTACCAAAAATTGTATGTTTTCCATCAAGCCATTGTGTAGGTGCTAATGTAATAAAAAACTGTGATCCATTACTATTTGGTCCTGAATTGGCCATGGAAATAACACCAGCACCTAAATCCACATTTCTTTTAATAATTTAACAAATTTAATAATAAATCATAAATTCAGAAACCTTATACTTCAGCGTACATACACATACGTACACACATAAATTGTAATAATTATAAAGATATTGTAAAGTAAAAAAATACTGTATATAAATATTGTAAAGATCTATTTAAATATCCACTTTTTATATATTCAAATTTGATACATTATTGTATCAAAACTATTGCAAATAAAATATTTGGAAAATTGTCATTCGATCTTGGCAATATCGAAATTCATGTTTCAGATTATTTACTGACTGTACCTGTTATTACATTAAATATAATATTATATATTAATATATTTAATTATTAAATTTGCTGGATGACACATCGGATACTAGTCTCTTTACAATTAAAACTGATAGCATCAATTCTTCTCAATGAATTTCCGCATGAGAAGAATCTTGACATTACATTCTTACTATTATACTAAATAGAAGTACGTCACGTGACACGATATTTTTGGCTAGTCTGATGTATTCATCATTTTTGTCAAAATTTCTGTATAAAGTTTATAGTCTTATGTTATATTGAATTTTTTTTAATTTTACTGTTTCTATGAATATGTAATTTTAAACAAAAATAAAACGAAACAATGGAAATTCAAATAAAATAAATTTACTTTTATTATATTTATTTTTGCATTAATATAATTTAAAGAATTATTTAAAATTTATATATATAAATTTTTATACATTATAATAATGGATATTTTATACGTAAATAATAGCGAAAACTACGTTTTTTTCTTCTTTTCGAGAAACAAAAGAAAACAATAATTTCGCAATGCATAGTTTGAGAATTTAAAAGCTTTGGTTTAAACAATGTAATGATGATTTTGTAAATTTTGTAATAAAATTTTGTATTAAAAATAATAATAGGAAAAAATTTTAAAATATAAGAATATAATATAAGAATATAAAATTAATTATAACATAAATATAATTTTAAAAAATGCAGAAAAACAATCAATTTTTAATAAAGAAAATTAATATTAATGAAAAGTATGAAAAAAACTGAGTTAAGGATATTATTATATGTCTGAATATTATTAAATATTATTGAAAAGCTTTCTCTCATTTTAATTTTACTGAAATATAAAAAATAGCATAATCTGATTCAAATATAATTGACATGATATGTAATAATGTATACATATTGATAAAATAGAATTCGCTGATTTCTCGTTTAATGTAAGCTAATTATGATTTTTACATGAATTTATATTTTTATATTTTTTATATCTAATTATACATCACGAAATGACATTGAAGAGTTATTATACATATAATTTATAGATATTTCTCACGAAATCGAAAAAGATAAGGAATTTAAAATATTCAAAAAAAAACAAAACAAAAAAAAATGCTTTAGCCATCCACAACATGGTTAATATCTAAAAAATGATACAATAACGGACAACAGTTTTCTATAATATTTTTTTCAAAGCAAGCATTGAGGATAAATCTAAGATGCACAATTAATATCTGTTTTAGTTATAAAAATTTACAATTTACAAAAATATATTTAGAATTTTTTAAATTAAAAATATTTATAGCCTTTAATATATTATTTCAAAGTAATAAAATTTTAATACATTGTCTATTTTCTATATTTTAGATTTTTAAAATTAGAAAATTTATAAAGAAATTTTGCATAACAGATGATTTATAACTGATGTTAAAAATTTAATTCCTTTAAAAAAACTATTATTATTGGTAACGAAGCTTTAAAAATAATAAAAGAAACGAAAAATTTTAATTCAATTGAAAATAATAAAAAAATAAGAAAATTTGTATTAATATTCAAACATTTTTCTAAACTGCTTTTAAAAAAACATTAAAAAATGAGAGATTTTTATATTTATAGTTTTTTTTATAATTAAATATAAATAAATATTACAATAAATATTATAAATAAATATTTAATAGAGAAATATTTAATAGAGAATATCTTTAATATAAGCAAATATAAATGAAAAATTTATAAAAACATATATTACATAAATATAAAGTACACATATATGATATTACATAAATATAAAGTACACATATATACATATAAAATACATTTTCATAAATCTTTAATCTTGAATGAACGGCAAATTTTTTTACAACTAAAGAAAAAAGAATTATTGCAATTAAAAAATATAGATAAAATTTGGAATAAAATTAATATTAAATAATCTTAAAGAAGAATTAATTTTTAAAAACATTGCTAATATAAAATTTTAATATTATCATATTCCAATAGAAAAGTAGAAAGATTTTTATGATTTTTCAATTATAATGCAAACAAAAATGAAACTTATGACTACTAGAAATAAATTAAAAAATAGGAACAATAATTAAAAGAATACAATTCGAATATCAAAACACAAATAAAAATTATTACATAAAAGAGACAAAAATATATTAGAATTATTTAATTTTAACATATATAAAAAATATGAAGAGAATTATAGGATTTTATTTTCTAATGTTTTTTGCAGAAAAGATCCATTCGGACAGAGACGGATATAATGTTTGTAACCTACATAAAATTTTTTCATGTCTCTTTCGTGTATCTTATAAATTAAAAATTAAAAATTAAAAAAAAATTGAAAAAAGATATGAATTTACTATTATTGAATGTATAAAATCCATGACATGTCATTTACAACTAATGGTAACATCACCAGAAAATTTTTTGATAATCCAGAATTATTAAAAATAATAGGTCAGATCTAAATATAATTAGAAAATTTGATCATTTTTAATGAAAAATTTAATGAAAAATTTAATTTAATTTAAAAAAATTGAAAAAAAATATGAATTTACTATTATTGAATGTATCAAATCTATGACATGTCATTAAGTAATGGTAACATTACCAAGAAATTTTTTAATAATTCAGAATTATTAGATATAATAAAATTAGAAGATTTGATATAATTCTCAAAATGTATACTATTATATATACTTATAAAATAAATACGTAATTATACTTATAAAATAAAGAAAGAATTTAAAAAATATTGTTTATTAACAGCATGAAGATAGTTGCAATTAATAGTATATTTCATTTATAAATATTTTATAAAATATTTACATATAAATCAGATATTATTAAGAAAATTATAATTTCTATAAAAAAATTTTCTGAAAAAGTTCAAAAGATTAAAAATAAAGACATCAGATTTTTTAAAGAATATATGTGAGATACCGGATCAAAAATACAAATTTATTTAATTAATTTTAAGATCTATATTTAAGTTCATTTAATTATAAATTAAAAAAGAAAAAAATGAATATATGTTAAATTTAATCGATCATTAAATGAAATCAATCATCAAATGAAATCAGAAATTGAAATATAATAATCAATCATTGAAATATAAAAAAATAGCATTAGTGACTTTTAATTATATATTTTTTGATAATATATATAATTTTTGATAATTTTAATAATAATTTTTACTTAAAATCCCTTACTTAAGGGAAAATTAAATTTTTTGCAACCTAAGGAAGCTCTTCATTTAAAATTTATTTAATATCAAAATCTAAAAAAAATTTAAACTTTCTATTAATTTAACTATTAAATTCCAAAGGCATGTCTATATGATATTATTTGCTTAAAATCAAAGTTTGGAAAACTTCCTATAAGAATAGTTTTTTAAAGTATAAAAACAACTAAAATTGTATTTTATGATTTCAAAAACTTATTCTAGATTTTGGATTAATTGTGCGGCTCAATATAGAACATTCGATATTAAAATGGGCATAGAGTAAAAAATGGGCAAGTCTCGATATAGATTCTATTCGAATTTATTTGAATCTATTCGAATCATAAACCTGTTTGAATTTTTTCTGCGAACTGCAACGAGATGATAAAGAGTTGGTTTCTTACACTCTGCTTATGTTAATTAAAGAAAAAGTCATGATTACTTTTGATTTTCTTTTCGTTTTGAAATAGTGCGATTATCGCACTACATGTAAATATATGTAATTTTATAGATCATAGTTCATAATTAGTAAGTATTGTATATAATGTCTGGTAATTAATACTGACAATATAAACTTTAAAAATTAATAATTCAATATTAGCTAACTACGTAATAATAGCTTATAAAAAATACATTTATAAATAGTGTTTTGAATAGTTTTTAATGATCTAAAAAAATGCAATAAAAAATACATATAATATTTATAAAATTTTCCAACTTTATCAAATCATTCTCATCATAATATATTTCGTACAATATTATATAACTTTCATTCAAATTACATATAAAATTTTGAAAGCAATATCAAATAATTATACAATAAATAGAGCAACTATTAATATAATTAAAATTATATTAGAATATAAAATATAATATTTCATGTCATAAACAGTATATATACAATATTAATTTGTTGAAATCATAAAATTCTTAATTTTTATTGTATAATTTGTTGGAAAAACTCTAACAAAGTAACTAAATAAATATTAAAATATTTTAAAAAATAATCTCAAAATATTTTTAAGATATTCTTGGAATGCCAATATGCAAAACTTATTTCAAATTTTGTATATTATATCAGACGTTATAACAATAACAATAAAGATCAAATTTTAAGAAAGATCAAGATACAATCAAAATGTGATGATGATACAGATATTCTTGATTTCTTTGGCTATTTATTTACTTATCTTAATCTTATCTATCGGATTTATATTATGTTATTTATTATTTCTTCAATAATTTATAAGTTTTGCATATTACTTTCCAATCTATCGCATATTATTATTACTGTTTTCATAGAATGGTTTTTTTTTATTAAAAAAAGAGATATCATATTTAATAATAATGTTAAATCATTATATAATAAGAACTATATATTAACTATTTATTTATGAAGATTAAAAGTACGTTTAATTTTATTATTTATTAAGAAAATAAATTTTTAAATAATACTGAATTTTTAGAATAATTGACTATTGTGCGATCATTTTCTTACTTATATTTCTTATAATTATTGTATATGAGTTATATGTCATGTATTATATGTATATGACATGAATTATACATATACAATTAATCGGTTCATTATCCTTAATATGTTTATGCAAAGTTCTCTATTTTCTATAGAGAATATAAGATCATTAAAGTTACATATAAAATGTCCACAATCAAATTATCCAAAAAAAACGAGAGGCAGTCTAATTAAAATAGTTCATAAAAAAATAATAACAATAAAAAAAATCAAAAATGAAATTAAAATTAAATTATACAATATAATAATGAAATTAATAATAAAATTATAAATGGGAATAGTTTAATAAAATATTTAATATATTTAATATTAAACAATTGATAATTTTTATTAGAAATAATAAAAAAGTGTTTAAATTAGTTTTAAATTTAACATTCTTGATCATATTTTTGTATTTTTAAGCTTAAATTGATAATATATTAGAGATTAGAATTTTATCATATTATTATATTGTTTCAGCGAAATTAATATTTCGCTGAAAAAAAAAATCAGAAATTGATAAAATTTATTATTGATAAAAACATTCCAGGCTTGGAAAAAAATCAAAATCAAAAGGTTAAATGCTTCTTATTATAGTTTTTTGTTTTATTACAATGTTTCTTCTTTCATTTTCATAAAATCGAATCCAGATTAATCACAAATTAATTATTGATTTTGAATGTGATTTTTCGTCCTTTGGAAAGAGAATATTATCTTCAAACTATTTAATAAATTATTTTTTATATTTTTCAGATGAAAAATTAAATCATTTTAAATAGATGTCTTTCTATAATTTTTTCTCTTGAATTATTAGAAAAATTTCCATTACATTCTTGTAAACAAATGAAGTGAATAAAATACAATTTCCATCATATGAATCATTGTTTGCTTTCTTAGATTGAACAAATAATATAAATTTTTAAATTTTTTTCAATTATAATTTTGAATATTTCAATTAATCTTTTGATCAACAATTATTAGCTTTGAGTTGAAATTGGAAACTTTAAAGTTATCAGATTTAAAAATTTCATTTTATAAATTCATCATGTACAATTTGTAATTATTTTTGATTTCTTAAAATTTTCAGAATATAATTATGAATTATTTCATTATTTTCCAAATGAAATCTTTATTCACATATTTTTGAAAATGTTTAGTTTATTTAAAACATCTCTTTTTATCGAGCAGTCTTTGAAGATAATTCAAAATCTTAATTCAACAATTTTCCGAGTTTTGTCAATATCTTTATAATAGTCAATGACTATTTGTATTACTTTTAATATTTTTGATTTATATCTCAGAATATCTTTTTGTTTGATATATATTCAGATTTTTATTAAAAGAAATATAATTTTTACTATTAGATTATGAAATTCTTTTATGAAATAGTAAATAATTTCATCTTCAATAAAAAATCTTTCTCTGATTCTTTGCTATTTTGTGCAAGAATAATGTATATTATAAATTCCTCGAGATAGATGGAGAACTCTTGTTAAATATTATTCTTCTATTATTTTTGTTCAATAATATTGCTATTTTGAAGATGTCAAAGAGAATAATAATTTAAAACATTCTTGAAGTTCATAATGAAATATTCAAAAGAAATTAAAAATTAAAAGTGATTAAAAATTAACAACTAAAATTTCTTTTGTAATCAAATCTGTAATACATAATCGAGAGAATGTATTTCAAAATCAGCTTCTTGCAAAATATCAATTATTATAATTGATATATATATATATATTTATAATATTTAAAATTGTGTTTTGACATGTGTGATCTGTATTGATTATTCTTTACAATGATATTGGAGATCGATATCATTTATGTATCTTTATAATATATATATATATTTATCTTTATAACTTAAATATTTATTGTTAAGAAAGTTTCGTAGGAATAAATGATAATTCGAAGATATCAGATCCAGAAAATATGTTGAGATATATTACTTGAATTGTACTAATTTTTATCTAGTGATCGAAAATATAATCTTGCATTATCTTGATGGAAGATCTGATTAATTAATTCCAAACATTTTTCTTTTACTTTTAATCTTAATTGCGAATAATTATATATTCAAATTTATTATTTGATTCCTTAAAAGGAATTTATAATGCAGGATTTCCTTATACTCTTACTATATGCACAACATAATGTTTTTTGCTTGAAGATCCACTTTTAAAGATGTTAATAGCTTGTTAGCTTTATTTATAACTTCTATATTATATATTGTTATATTAAATCCAATATTCGTTCAATAATAATCCATTTCAAAATCATGATCATTTTTATTTTATTTAATCAAGAATTGCACATGGAATATTCATTATATATTTTTTTTTTCAATAATGTATGCAATATAAGACAGTTTATGTATCCAAATTGATATAAATGATCTATGATAGATCTTTGTGATAGATTTACAATGTTTGCTTATTTTATATAGCATGCATTTATTTTAATTAAAGCTTGTTTTGTTTAATTAAATATTGTAATTATTATTCTTGATTATCTTGAACATAAATCGTTAAAATTGAAATTTTCTATATAGAATCTGACAAATCATTTGGCAGTTTTTATATTATATCTTTTTCTACATAGCAAAAATTTTTATTCTAGAGATATTTTAGTATTCTAGAAATCCTTGAATTCTTTTCAGTTCCTTTCAATTCTATTTTTTAACAAAAAGCGGAATGAATATGAAATTTATTCGACAATATGAAATTAAAAGAGATGATATCATTTTCGAAACAGTCATATATTGTTTCAAGATACTATCAAATTATGAATATTTATTTTGTCTTATTCATCAAGACATAAAAAAAATAGATTCATTTTTAGAATCATTGAAAAAATTATTTTAATCACTTCTTTATATATTCTAATCATCAAAATTATTTAGTTTGTTTTTAATTGTAATAATTAACTATTTTCATTTACAATTTCATTATTATTATTTAATTATTTTTAATATTAATTTTTTAATTTTAAAATTGAGATTTTTTAATTATATTTTTAATTATATTTAAATTATATTTTTGTAATTTTTGTATATATATTTATATAATTTAAATAAAAAAACAACAAAAAAAATAATAAAGATTAAAAAAAAGAACAAAAGAAAATCAAATTGAAATTTATTATAATCTTATAAGTTTAAAATTTATAATTTTAAATTTATATTAGAATGAAAATCATTCAGAATACTATTCAATTGAACAAGAATAAAACAATAAAACAAGAAAGATATGTAAATCTTCGTCAATCAAAATCGCACAGTAGTCAAGTTTTTCAAATTTTTTGATTTAACATCTTTTGATTTATATGAAATTAAAATATTATATTATATTATACATATATACCAAAATATTAAAACATATTTTGATTTATATGAAAATTTTTGGAATTTTTGAAATAATTGATTATGAATTTAAAATCAAAATTACAAAACAAAATAATAAATGAATATTATTTTTGTCTTACAGATTAAACAATTGTAAAAATAAGAAAATAATTTTATATCATTTATTATATCTAATTATTATATTAATTAAGATGCACATAAAAGATAAAGCTTCTTCAATATTTCCAAAAGTCATCATTGCTATTGCAACTTGAAATTTCATTAAAAACAAGTTAGAAAAAAAAAAAGTCGAGCAAAAAGTTTCGAGTATGTACGATAATTGTATTCATTTGATTAATCAAATAGATTTGAATGATTTGGTATGTGATTTAATTATTAATTTATTAATTTATCAAAAAATAAATTGCAACAATGGAATTATCTTACATCAAGAATTATTATTTATTTCTGAGAAGAATGTAAGGAATTTCAAGAATACTTTCATGTAAATATATATTACTACTTTATGACATTAAAATTCTATTTATCAAATTAATTAATGAATCTTTCTTTATCATTCTAAAAATATAAATGTTTACAGATATAAATTCTTCGAAAATAAATTTAAAGGCAATATTAGTACATAACAGGAATTTATATTTATATCAGTGCTAAATTACATATGATGATATGTAAAAAAAATATGATATTATAAAAATAGTTTTTTATAAAATTAATCATAAAAGACATGAAAAATAAAATTCCTTATACCTTTTTACTTGCACTATCGTTGAAAATCGTTATTTCTACCAAATTTTCTATCCAAATTTTATAAAATTTTCTTAAATAAATTCTTAAAATAATTTCCATAGTTTTTATCAATTTTATATATTATATTTAATTTCTGTTTTGTAGGTAATACAATAATTCATTGTTTTCTAAATTATAATGTAATAGGAGTTTTATATTGAATATAAAAAATCTACAAAAATATACAAAATCTACATATATGAACTATATATGATATATGTATATGTATGAATGATATTAACATATATCATTCTTCAGTCTACATAATCTTCAAATTTTTTTTGATTTGGTTTATATATTCTTATATCAATAATTCCTTTTTAAAATAAAATATATTTTGCTCTTATTCATATAATTGGATTGACTTAAATAAAATAAGCAATACTTATAACCACTTATATTATATTACTTATTTATATTAACTTAATATTAATTATTATATTATTTATATTAACTAATACTTATATATAATATTATAGCAGTCATAATGCCAAACTCATTTAAATGAAATCTTCTGAAAAAGAAAAAATTGTTTCTGTAGCATAGCTCCCATGAATATAAATATATATTAGATTTTGATTTTGAATATGAATATGAATCCATTGAATTTTGTTTTTTTGAGGAATAAAATGTATTGTTATTCATTAATATGGATAGGACTATAAAAATCTGAGATATCTTATATAATATAACATGTTTCTTGTATAAAAAATCCAAGAAAAGTTTCAGATCAATGATTAAATTAATGTTTTACACATAATGCATTCATACTAAATTTTATTAAATATTATGTAATAAGTTAACATACGTAAATATATATTGATATGTGTAAGAACTTATTGTCTTTTACGTTTCAATTCTAGTAGATACATACAATTATAATATCCGTTAATAAAAGACATGTGAAGGAAAATATATGAAAATATCACAATGCTCAATATGATATATAATATACATAGCACTTATCAGATACAGAGAGAATTGTAAAAGAATATTGAATGTTATTTATAAATAAAGACGCTATTTTTCAGGTAATTACATATTTATACATAAAATTAATTTAGTTTTCTTTTGAATTTATTAAATTATAATTAATTAATTAATTAATGATATTCAAAATTCGAATTGAATTTTTAGTGAGTAATTAACTCTACTGATGTAATTTTATTTACTTATTTGATAAATAATAAATAAAAAATTTAATAAAAATTTATTTGGTAAATTTTTTAATTTAATAAAGATTGTAATTTATCATTATTTTTTTTATTTTAAATATATATTATTTATTATTCATTTATTAATAAAGTTTTATATTTAGCTTATATTATAATTTTATATTATATTCATTTTGAATGATGAATTATTTTATTCGTCTTATGCAAATAGCAAATAATTAATTTATTCATTGTTCGTGAATGAAATATAATTTGATATAATTATTTTTTTTTTATGAAAAAATATTTATT
>NW_006263971.1:222663-223100 GCF_000469605.1 Apis dorsata
ATGTGGCTATCAATGTTCATAACATAATACTTACTCATTCTTTTTTTTTTATTAATAATTTTTTTTATTAATTTTTTATTAATAAAAATAATTTTTTTTATTAATTTTTAATAGAGAATACTATAACATTATATAACATAATCAAGAAAAAAGAATTGTTACATATATAGATTAATAATTTGAGAAATTGCAAAAATTAATAAATAAATAGTTATGTTATTATTAAAAATATAAAACTATATAAATAATAATAAAAATGAAGTAACAATTTGTTTTTTTTAAATGTGCTTTTTAATTTTTTTAACTTTTTAAAATAATTAAAAATATAGTGCTATGCAATAAAAATGAAGTAATAGTTTCTTTTTTTTAAATGTTTTTTAATTTTTTAAACTTTTTAAAATAATTTTTTTAACAATTAAATATATAATATTAATAGT
>NW_006263971.1:223126-228170 GCF_000469605.1 Apis dorsata
AAGTATAATTATGCTATAAAAAATTGCATATGGTAATAAAAATATTATTTACTGTAATTTAAAGAAGATAAAGAAAAATGTGTGACTATCAAAGTGTTAAAATAAAATAATAAAATAATAATAATTTAAATTTCTTGAAAATTATAATATAAAATTATAATATAATATAATATAGTATATTATAAAATTATAATATAACATTTAGCTATAATTACAAGTTAAATCTAGTAAATAAAACATAACGCTATTTATATATATATATAATGATTTGATGCAATGTTTTGCATTTTAATATTTTTTACATAAGTCGTAATTTATACAACATTATAAATTAATTTTTTATTCATTTTCCTTAGTGACTCTATGATACATTCTTGTTATTAAATAATATATAATTTGTGGTATTATTATTTACATTATATATATATATATTCACAATTCATATATATTCATTAGTGGATTTTGGAATTTATTTAATTTTAATTATTGTTCATAAATTTTCAATTAATTTAATATTCGGATGTTATTCTATCCACATCATTATCGAAAAATTTTGATTACAAAGCAAATTTTTTACTATTTTTGATGTGTTTCGAATGTGTTTTTATCTTAGTGGAAAATAAAGTTCATTTTTATTTTTGTTTTCAATTTCATCCGATGAAATTATTTGTATTTATCTAAATATTTTTTTTTCGCATAATCTTTTCAATTTTTTCTAAAGGATCAACACATGTATATAAAGAACAATCTCAACATATAATATATCCAAATTTCATGATTTGTTTTATTTTCGATATTTTCTATTAACAATGTCCAAGATGATTTTCAATTGATTTAAAACGATTTATTTTATCAAATCATATCACTCTTTTAATTATCTACAGTTCATTCTCTATAGATATTAAATTTTTAATTATTATATTTTAAATAATATTGTGGAAATTATGGTAAAATAATAAAATTATTAAAATGCTAAGAAATATAAATATATATCATAACAAAATTATATGAATTTCCAAATGTATAAAAAATTTATGATAATTTAATATAATTTTTAATCAAAAAAATAATTCGTGCCATCACGATAAATTATGTAAACTATAATAAATCAATAATCTATACTAATTTTATTATATTAATTTTTCCTTTTTTTGTTTAGGGTTATATAAAAATATAATCGTTATAATCAATAAATCAATAAATATCAATAATTTAATTTAACCTAATCCATTAATTTTTTTTAAATAATATAGTAATCTTGATTAACTGATTAGATTAAATTTGGTTTATGTGAAAATTCATATCATAATGAATATATTTATAAGATAAATTCAATACAATTTTTGTTATATTTTGAAAATTAAGATCGAACGATATATATAAAAAAAGAAAAAGTTGTTTAGAATAATTTGACGACATATTTCAAGAACATTTTGTAAATAATTACAATTTTTATAGTTTATATAATTTATACAATTTTTTATAGTTTTATTCTTCAGTTCTCTCAATTCTTATAAAAAAAAAAGCAGATTTATTTTAGTTTTTCTTTTTTTCTTTAATTTTCAAATAAATTTTTTTTTTAAAGAATTTATTTGTTCATTAATTAAAAATTATCCATTTAATTCTTATTTTTAATTTTTAAAAATTATAATTACAATTACAATAATAATGATTTTGATGGATATTCAAACTATATTTTTAAGAAATAAAGCGTTAAATAAAACATTGTTAAATAAAATAAAGATAAATAAAGATAAAGAAATACAAAAGCTAAAAAAATATAAAAAAAGGAAATTTTACTTTAATTTTAAGTTATTTTTATTTTAATTTATAAAACATATACGTATAAAGATAAGAATAGACAATTTTATAGATGATAAGAATCATATTATATATATCAAATCAGCATTAATTAGAATTAGAATTAATTAGAAACGAGATCTTATTATATTGATGTTTTATATATTTATAATCAATACATATTTTCATGTACTTGTGAAAATAATTCACAGTTATATTATATTTTTTAAGTTAAAAGACAATCATATATGTTTTTTTTATTTTAGTTATTATTATATGTCATTATTATGTACATTACATAATACATTTACTTGCAATTTTACATAATTGTAAACTATATAAATTTTAAATTATTTTCTTTCCTATGTAATTTTATGTTGAGTTTTGCACAAACTTGAAAGATTGAAAAAATATGTAAGATTTTACTATAAAATCATTTTCTTTAATCATGAATAGATAATTATTGATTGTTCTATTTTCTATTTTTTATTATTATCTTTTTTATTCATGTTTTCTTTAATAGAAAGTTTATAATGCAGAAAATTTTTATAAATGGATTTTTTTGATATATCAGATATATAGATATTATTAAAAATCTTTTAACATTCAAGAAGTCTTATTTGTTTTATTATTGATTAGATATATTAAAGAAATAATTTTTTGAATTCTTCTCGAGCTTGAGAATTTTTTAATCAACGTAACGAATTTATACACGTTCCAGCATTTATATCATGAAATTATGTATGGAAAAATCGAACAAAAATAAATCTTTATTATTTAAATTATCACGTCGAACATTAGAAAAACATATGTCAAAAGCACGAAAATATCTCTTAAAAGCATTATTAAAACAGTGTATTTCGCTAAATTTGAATTTGCAATAATCGATAAAAAATGAAATTATAGAAAAAATTTTTTTAATTCCAAACAAACATTTTAAAATTTTATAACGAAATTTGGTTACCATTTGTGACGAATTTATAATATAATATAATAGAAATATAAAGTAAATTAAAAAGCAAATTCAAAAACAAAACGAAACAATATTCACGATACTTTTATGTTGAGGACGTTTTTACACAATGTTTTCAGAGACATTCTTTTTTTAAAAGAACATATCACTATTATTAAGTGATAATACAATTATTTGTATCAAAAAAAAAAAGAAGAAATATAATTATTAATATTAATGTCAATAAATTATTGAATGTTAACACTTCAAGGGTGTTATTAGAAATGTTAAACTAATGTTTTGCGAAATGGTTCTTGAGGCTCACTTGTGGCTTTTTTTTCTTTTTATAGAATCCTAGGAGAATAAACTCCTCGATATCTAAAAAATTCCTTCTTCGAATGTTGTAATAAACAATTATCATCAAAGATTATATAGAAATCAATCGACGAAATTTAACTTGATTTCTAAAATGATTGAAAATATTTTGCTCATGACAATAGCATTGGATATAATAAATCTCATTTATTTATTTAAATAAATAATTAAAGTAAATAAAAAAATTTCGACAACTCACTGACGATATAAATCTATTGTGACAACAGTTTTGTGATTGATTAATGAATCGTGAATGATATTTTTAAAGAAATATGAAAGATGAAAAAATATGTAAATAAATTATAATTTATATATAATAAAATAATTAAAAATAAAATAGATAATATTTTTAATATTAAAATAATATTAATATTAAAAAAATATAATATTAAAAAATCTGCATAATATATAAAAATTTTTATTATATATCAATGGCATCAATAAATGATAAGATTATATCAGAGATGTATAAACTACTTGTGATTTTGATGCATTATACATATTATAATTATTAATATTTTGTAATTTCATATTTGCTCTTAACTATTGAAATTTGTTGCTTAAAACAAATACAAAATCGTAAAAAAATTATTTTAATTTAATATTAATTTATTCTCATATCTTAATTTATTTTAATTTACCGATAATATTATTGATAATATAAAATCTAATTGTATTTATTGCGTAAATTAAACTGAATTTTTCCACCTTCAACATTCCTTTTTCAACTTTGTATATGGCGATTGTGCACAATTCGGAAAATGAAAATCAATTCCACGAACATATTTTATCTTCCAATTTTATCTTCATATTTATAATCTCTGACTAAAAAAAAATAAAAAAATAAAATTCAAAATTTTTAATATTTTTAATAAAATATTGGCTTTTAATAATGATTTAATAATTGAAATTGCTGATTATGCATAAAAACTCATGAATGAAGGTCATTTTGATGGAGTAAATCTTTATTCGCATGTGATTTACAAATATTACACATTTGCATATATTTTCGCAAAAAAAAGGGAGTTTTTATTAAATAATATCTTCGACGATGACTTGGTTAGAATAGAATTTTGTAATTCTAGCAATGATTAAATGCAAATTTTAACTTTGGAAATCAAGTAATTCAAAAAGCATGTTTTTTTATCTCTTCATATTTTTTGTTTTTTGTTTTTTTCTATTATTTTATAATTTTTTTTATAATTAGTCTATAATTTTTTTATAATTAGAATTTCCAATTCATTTGAAATGTCTACTTCTATTTCCCGAGTATAGTTACGCTTTTTTCCTTTTTTTGGGGGGGGGGGGGGGGGGGGGGGGAGGAAGAGAGGAATATTTTGTTTGTTTTTTTTTTATATTTTACTTTATTTGAAACAACAGAACTTGAAATGGAATTTGTGCAATTTACTCATTCAAAAAAGCGATAATTATTGAAATACGAGAAGACATTTTTACGTACAAGTTAAATCTAATCTGTTTATATTAAGTTGATAAAATTATATGAAAGGATAGAATATGTAGTTGCTCTTGATAAGATCATTTTTAGATTCATACATTGAAAAATATTGAGTTTGTGTTGATTTAAATAGTATTACTAGTATTATTAAATTTATGACACTGTTTTTAAAAAAAACATATTTTTTAGAATTTTCACTCATCTAAATTATGAATGATTAATTTTAATTAGCTGATCGAACATACAGTTTTTAGTTTTTAAAATTTTTTTTAGTTTTTACTTTTTAAATAACAAAGACAGTGTCATAAACTTTATCCCTGTCAAAAATGTTCTAATAATTTATTAGATTGGTAGAAATTAGAATATTATTACCATTAATATTTTTTTTCGAGAAAGATTTTTTGATGTGACAATCGCAAAATATAATCTAGTATTCGTATCATATATATATATATATATAT
>NW_006263971.1:228451-234283 GCF_000469605.1 Apis dorsata
AAATACTATTTCAAATCATTAGTATAGTTATATGACAACTTCCAATCAATATATAAGAGTATCGATCGATTAATCGAATTCGATTAATGATTTGAAATAATCGTCCTGTAATAATCATATCACAGTACAAATGTAAGTAATTTATATTCGACATAGATTCATTTTTTGAAGAAGTACATTTTCCTTTAGATAAAACGATCAAGTAAATTTTAAAGTGAATTGCATTAACGTATATTTTAAATTATTCAAAAAATTATTCGATTTAAAATTGATTTAATCTTTTAATTTCAAGTAAGAATAATTCATACAAATTGTACAATTTCACATTATGAGGCGATTCTACAATATATCGTTCTTCACAATTGAGTCAAAATTTTATTGTCGAGAGATGATAATAGATCATTTTTCAAATTAAATCAAAAATATGTAGAATTTTAAAATTCAGTTGAGGTTGTTGAGGTTCTCCGCTTCTTCAATATCTTAGCAATTATCTTAACAATTTAATATTTTTGTATTCTTGTATTACTTTTTATTTTTCTTTCAATTTAATTATTTCAATTATTTTTTGTTTAGTATTTCAATATTATTTAAAATTGACAAAATATAATTTAGAAAATTAATCGCAGCAAAATAATTAAATGATATTGAATCCTAGATATTCGATACAAATAATGATTTAATAGAGCATTGCAAAATTATAATACGACGAAAAAAAAATGGCAAATATATTCGCAGTTGAAAGATATTATCCTATATAAGATATATTCGACATAAAAATCAATGAGATTGATGGTATAAAATCATAACATAATTTCCTTATATTTTTAATAAAATATTATTGTTGTTAGTATATATGTCTACAATTTTAGAAGTTACATTTATCATAGAACAGTACATTTACAAAATTATAATTTCATAATAGGAATCTGAATGAATCTAGATAACTAAGTTTAAGTTTCGTTTGAATTAAGTTTGTATTTTTGTTGAATTTGAATTAAATTTAACTTAGATTAGTTTTGTGAGAGAAGAGAAAGTTCATGTATTTATTTTTAATTTTATAAATAATTCAATTATAGATAAGATTTATATTCAAAAAATATTTCAAAAAATAAATTCAATTTACTGAGAGAAAGAGATTCGATCATAATTTGTCTATACGAATTTTTATAACATCAATTTTATGCTACTACAAAATTGATTTACTTCGATTTATCAATGATACAAGCGATTCAAAATCAAAATAACATACGGATCAATCAAATTAAATAAAAATAAAATCAAATAAAAATAATATAGCGTCATATTAATGAATAAAATATGTTAAAAATGATACGCATAGTTTTTGAACTTTTTTAACTTTTTAACATTTGCATTTTTAGATTCATACATTGAAAAATATTAAATAGAAAAAAAAGATGAATAATTCTGTCTCTTAAAGTAATGTTTAAAAGAACAGTATATGAATTTAGAAAATGTGTTTGATATGAACGAAACTTGTTTGGAAATTCTTGCCAGCAAAAATACTCAAAAAAAAAGAAAAAAATATATTTGAATACAAAGTCTGCAAAAATAGGATTATTGTTAAATTTTATGTCAATGTAACGAGAACAAATAATATAAAGCTTTTAATTATATACAAGATAATAAAACTAAAAAAAATGCGATATTTATATTAAAGTTAATGTATTATAATTCAAGAACTTACAACACTTATCGAGAAAAATAAAAAAATTTATTACAATATAAAAATAACTCTAATCTATAAAATCTATAAAATCAACTTTTGTTTCATATTATAATCGATTCCAGTAATGTTTCATATTATAATTAATTCTCTTCATAATATAATGAATGAATTTTATTCAATTTATTTATACTAATTTATTCATTCATATTTATTCATTGTTTCTACAATAGAATAATGAATAAAAATTGTTAATAATATAAAAATAATATTTTTCGAATTGGATGAATATTAAACATTTGCGACGAAGTAATTTTTGTAGATATTAATACATAATAATTGTATTTATCAATTAATATTTTTTTGTATAATGAAAAATATATAATTATGATTTGGAACTAAATAATAAAGGTTAATTTTATTAGGAAAGAATTATTTTTGGGATCTATGTTTAATGATTAAATATTTTTTATTCTTTTTTTGTAAATATTTAAACAAATATTGTAAATATTTTTTATAAACAATCAATTTTTTTATATATTTTTATTTATTTTTTATATTATATTTAAACAATCAATTTTTTTTCATCACTTCGTATAGATATAAAAATCCAAAAGTTTTAAAGCATTGTAAAGAAAATTTTTGAAATTATTAAAATCATAAAGGAATATCTGAATAATTAAGAAAATGTCCGAACATTACAAACATTTTTTTTTTAAAAATCAATATAAAATCTTATAATTTGTAATGATTTATATAATATTTTTAAGTTCAATCAAGATTCTTTTATATAATTACATTACACATATAACAATTAATAAAAAATATAATGATATATTTAATATAATTTAATTGAACAATATTTATCAATATGGATATATATTATAAATCTTTATTACAAAAAAATTTGAAATTCATATGTAAATTTATTTAATATTTTTTATTATATAATTTAAAATTAAAAATATATCATAAGAATAGAATGAAGAAAATTCAATATTTAATTGATCTTTCTTTTTTTAATTGTCTTAAATTAATTATCTCTTTTGTAGTATTAAATCTATTAATTATATAATAATTTATATAATAATTGTAACAATTTGATTCGAGATTACGTCTTTTTAATATCATTTTATAATTGATTAAAATTATTATTATATATACACTTACTGTATGCTTTTTATATTAAAATAAGATTTTTAATGAAATTTTTGTAAACAAAATTTTGATATTTACTGCTTGAAATTATGTCTTAATTGTTTTTGAAATATTATTATGCAAAAAGATCAAATATTATAGCATATGATTCATTAATTCTATCATATTCAAATAATTTGTTATATTCAAATATTTTTCAACATTATATTACTTATTATATAACTTATTTGTAAAAAATAGCAATATGTAAAATGTGATCTTAGAGAAAATATTGTAAAATGATTTAATTATAACAAAGAATACGCAATAAGAAATAATATATTTAAGAAGAAAAATAATAAAAATAAACTGTCTTATACATATATATGTGGATAATGCTAATATTGTATTATCTTAAGCTTGTTATGGCAATTTAAAAAGCAAAGATAATAAAATAAAATAAAAAACAGTGATCGTGTTCAATGATATCCAATCTTCACATCCATCCACAAAAAAAATAAATCACATTTTTATACATATAAATTTAACAGATCCATGAATTTTTTCTGTAATTTTTCTGCTTAAAATATATCTTTAAAAATAACTAATCTCTTTTCATGATCTTTTAATGATTTTTCATATCTCATTATATATTTTAAATACAGTTTTTATTAAATAGATATAATTTATTTTAAAATATTTAAATATAAAAGAAATATAAATTAATATAATAAATATAAATTATATATATTATAATTATATATAAATTAGATATATATATTATAAATATTTATTTTATAAAGTTTCTTCTATGAACTTAAAATTATTTCGTTTTCAATACGATAGTTTTCTTGTAAATTTCTTAATAAACTACATTTGAACATTGATGCTGTTAAGTAACTATTGATAGTTACATCTTTATTCAAAATAATAAAAAAATAATAAATTACGAAAAACGAGCAAGTTCGATAACTATTATTTCAGCCAAGTAAATTTTAGATGATTTGTAAATAATTATAATATGTTAAGATAGAAAAAATCTAAGAATATTTAATATTATTGATAAAAATTATCTCCTATATATTTGATGACCTTGAATATAACTTGTATGAATAAACTAAAAATAAATATTGTTGTTATTGTTTTCTTCATCTATTTCATATTTTTGTTATAACTTTTTAATAAAAGTTGAATACTATATTTATAGAAAAATTTTTTCTTATTTATAGATCTATAGAACTGACAACACTATAAAAATCTGAGATATCTTACATAATATAACATATTTCTTGTATAACGAAAAATCCAAGAAAAGTTTCAGATTAATGACTAAATTAACGTTTTACACATAATGTATTCATAATTTTATTAAATAAATTTTATTAAATATTATATAGTAAGTTAACTCCGTACGTAAATGTATATTGATATGAAAGTCTTTATTATAATTCGAATCAACGAGTTCATTCTGAAATAATGTATAGTTTTTCTAGTTGTTATCACATTGAAATTAATATATAAATTTGATTATTATCAGCACTCATCAACGTTCTCTATATTAGAATAAGATCTTTTAACGTTAAAAAAATAACATTAAATATGATTGTTTTATTTTTGTATTATGTTTTACTAATATCTGATTGATCATACTTGCTATTAATAAATAATAAAATAATAACTATTAATTACTAACTTTAACTCAAATATAAGTATTTAAAAAATGAACTTAATAGAATTTTTTTTGTAATATTTTATAAAATAGATATACAAAGAGATATATTAATAAAAATCTATATAGAATAGATTAGAGCGAGTGTTAAATACAGAAATCATAAAACCAACGGCGCTCTATCGCACTACATATAAATCAACACTGCTAAATCAATTCTAACTTACAAATAATGAACTTACAAATAAAAAAATATTATATCGCAAGAAAGCATGGATTTTTTTCTTAATCTTTTCTTTTCTTTTTTAGCAAAAACTTTAAGCAACCAGCAATATTTCTAAGAGAGAATATTCTTGCATATAGGAATTCTTTCAATTTGTCATATGACTGATTTATATTCTATGTATTATATTATATTATTATTATATATATATTATTATATTATTATATATATTCTATGTAAGGATTTCAAATCTTGCAAATATATTTTATTTTGAAAAAACATTTTAGAATTTTAAAAAAGTATTTCATTTGCTTATGTAAAAAAAAATCGTCTTAAATTCATTAATTTTTCACATTTAAATTTTAGATTTATAAATGATGAATTACAACCGATTTCGTTGCAATATTCACATCCAATTAATAATAATTGAACAGAACATGAATTAAAAATGGCAAGTAAAAAAATTCACTCATAATCTGCGATGATAATTCAAATAATAGATAATAAATTAAATAATTCTTAATTTGAAACAAATACATAAATGCTGTTATAAAAATATATAATTTATTTATAATTATTTATTTAAATTCAATAAACTATTACTATAACAAAATAAACTATTACTATTAATTGATATATATATATAATACTATTTGATATATGTTGACAATTTACGCATAATATTTATTGCATATAATTCACAATATATTTTTTTTCTATTATATTTATAAGTTTGATTGCATTTATAACATGTTTTTATAAATAATTATTTTCGAATGTCACAAAGATATATTTATATGAAATTTTCAAAGAATTTTTGATCGATCATGAAACAAATACATTATACATATAATGTTTATTTTATTTATATATAATAATAATTAACATATATTGCAATACTAATTCATAAATAGTAATAATGACCAATATCTTGTACATTTTCGGCATGAATATTTGCGAATTATTTTGTCTAATATATCTATAGTATTTTTTATTACATTACATTTATTTTATTATATTATATTATTATAAAATGAAATAATTTCTGGTTTATAATTTTTTTTAAATATAATAACTTTCAAAAATATTGTGATCATTATACAATTTGAAAAAAAAAAA
>NW_006263971.1:234493-236326 GCF_000469605.1 Apis dorsata
TAGAAATTTAAAATATTGCTGTATTGAACATGTGTAAGTAATTTTGATAGATTGTCATATTGTATCAATAAGATAAATTTCTTTTCATAATAATTCTTCTGCTATAGAATAATTTTTATAAAGAGATTGCCGTTTGTAATTAATCATTCAAATTGTTTTCAGAAATCAGACAACTATCTGATAAATAATTCTTAATTCTTTTCTATGGAGTTTCCAATTTTTCCTAAATGTACATTTAAATTATACAAATAAAATGTTTTGTGTTATATAATATCGCATTATCAATTTTATCCTATATTTTTCAAATTTATTAAATATATATATATATATCTTTCAAAAATTTATTAATTATGATCCACATTTGTTGTTTCATTATTACAAAAAATATTTGTTATGATTGCAAATGGTTTTTCTCTCTTTTCAAGTTTATTATATTCATATCTTTAAAATTTATATCACATAAAGCAAAATTTTTCTGAACTTATAACTTCTAATCGTGTAAATTTGATATGAAAATGTCATATCTTTTCTTTTTAAATAATGTATATTTTCTCAAGATTCCGTGAATCCACTATAGTCAATAAAAACCTAAAAATAAATTAATTTTGATCTATAAATTTCTATTTCTTATTTGATTCATACTAATAATTTATAAATTTTTATTTTTTGATTTGTATCGTTATTTGATAAAAAAATGAAAATTTTATCGAAATAATGTTTTTGATAATCAAATTATCATTATATAATGCAATTTGTATTTGATTTGGAATAATATGTATTCCATATGCGTCCAATACATCAATTTGATTTTTTTTATGAATTTTTATTATTTCATTTCGTTCATCTGATTTTTAGATAAAAAATATATTGTCAAGTAATTAGCCCTGTTACATATTGTTATAATATAATGCAATATTTTCATTTGATGAAAACTGAATATTAAAATGATCATTTGTAAGATTATCGAAAACTTTGATTTCATTGGCTATTCTTTTTCTTAACATATTGCGAATGCTTCTTTCCGTACTAAAATTTGTTTTCTATTATTATTATTCTATCATAATTCAATAAATATTAAAGGATGTACACAAAATTTTTTTTTCTCTAAAGATAAAATATTTTCATTATAAAAAATACTGATAAGAGAAGAAAAATGACGTGTTTCTCAAATTGTAAATTTAATGATTCTTTATTCTAAGGAGTAAGATGTAATTCAAAATTAATGTAGCTTTGATCATCGATTATTGACAAAAGTTAATAAAATTAGGTTATATATTACTTTAAAACAGATTTCAACAACTAATATTATTGAATATATTTATATCTCATAAATATTTCAATTTCACTGGAATTTATCTCAACGTTCAATTCTATTTTAAGTATATTTATATGGCAAATATTTTTGAAATTTTCAATTTTATCAAATTTCATAAAATATAAATATTTCTATTATTTATGATCTTCATAAGATTATATATGGTACAATCAATAAAATGAACTGATGAATAAATATATTCTAGTGATATTAGTGATATAGTGAATAAATATATTCTAGATATTATCAAAGATATTATCAAAAATATCCAATTTATATTAGATCAATACTGTTATTGAACAATACTATATTTATGATATTGCTAGAATATTCTATAATGTTGTTATAATATGTAAAATATGTTTTAAGCTATTATATTATTTATAAATGAAATCATATACAATATTTTTTGTATTGATTTATTTTTTCATTCAATATAAATTGTATTCTCTTTTTTGATTCATAAAATAAAAACGAATTATCATCTTATTAAAAATGAATTAATATAAAATATTAAT
>NW_006263971.1:237969-240073 GCF_000469605.1 Apis dorsata
TTTTCAAAATTTTTGTGCTATTAATATATTTATACATAGTTATTGAATTGCTCTTGGCACGAAATGATTCTGTGATCTTTCTCAAAATGATATAATATAATGATATAAAATGATATAAAAAGTTATTAAGTTATAAATATATAAATATATTTAAATAATGATTAAAATAAAAAGAATATTTATTTGTATTAATATCTTTTAATTTGTTAAAAAAATTAAAAATTTAAAAGAAAATCTAATTATATATAATAGAGCAGATCTTTTTACTAAAGCTATAAAATTATTTCTATTTTTAATTTAGATAGTTTATTAAAAAAAGGCGATGATACTCAATGACAATGGTCATATTGAATTTGCAATGTAAAGAACAACTGAATAATTATTATTTTAAAAGCATAAAACATTTCCTGTTCCTAAAAGCTGAAAAATAGCAATTGCATGAACATATGATTACGATTACGAATTATGGATTATTCATAATTTACGATTTGGAATTACAAATAGAAGATTTATAAAAATCGCGAGCTGCAATATCGTTGATCGTGCTATTCTTATTCAGAGAATTCTATTCCTAATATACATATTTATATATGCGAATTTTCTAAAGAATTTTTAATTTAAAACAATAAAATAGATTTTTAGAAGTTTCAATTTTTTTTTGTTTTCTAAAATATAATTTTATAATGTATGAAATAAAAAAAACTTAAAACTTTCAGATTTTATATAAAATATATGTATATTTTAAATTGTGATTATAAATATTTGCCTATTATAAAAAATATTTTTAAAAGAAATTATATTCATAAAAAATGAAAAATATTAAAATTTTGAAGGTGTACTCTTTCTAAATTTTCTAGATTTTCCTCAAAAAAATAAATTGTTCCACATACGTTCTACATACATTCATATAATCTATACATATACATATATATAATCTATTTTATAGATAAACTTTTATTAAGATTAAGATATTTGATGTATTTCTCTATATCCATTTTTGAATATTTTCAAGAGCTACTATATATTTAAACATTTTATATATTAAATTATATGTTAGTAAATATAAATAAAATTATATAATTTATAATTAAACATACCAGTATGTTTTAAGTCATCATGAATTTCATCATCAAAACATTCTCCATAAATAGATACACCACCTTTCCCAGTTCCAGTAGGATCACCACCTAAAATAAAATAAATAAATATATCTACTTTTAGATTTTTAATTTTTATACTGATGTAGTAAGAAATATAATAAAAGGTTACTTATTATGAAAGATTATTGTTATTACATTATATTATATTATATTTAAATTATATTAAAATACATTGTTACTAGGTTTCATATTTAGCTTTTATATTCTATTAGTCATAGATTATATCAATGGTCTGAAATAGTGGATATATGTATATATATATGATTTGATTTATCTGTCATAAATATGAATTTACGACAGATACGATATAGACAATGAATTTATAATAAAAACAAAACTATGTTATTTTTACAATTATATCAGAAAAAATATAATAAAATACAATAATATATAATATAAAATATAATAATAAAATATATATATTAATATAGTAAAAAGTCTTATTTCTTTTAAATTTTCTAGCATTATAATAAAGAAAATCGGACTTGAAGATCAATTTTTCAATTTTTAATCTTTAATAAATTATATATTCGACTATTTAATTAAATAATAAAGATAATCTAATAACAATTAATTATAATTTTAATGTTTTTCTAACATTTTCCATTAATCTCAAGATTATGATTAATTGTAGATATAATGAATTAAAAAAATATTATTAACAATTTATTTTAGTGATAATAAAATAATACAATGGGAAAATCAGAAAAATCATATTGATAAAATATTAATTATCTAATTTTTATATTTTATTAATAAACTAAAGATTTTTTAATTAAACATTATTTAATTAATTAAACATAAATTATAATATAACTAATAAGACTATAATATAATAAACTATAATATAATAAACTATAATTTAAACAGAACATAAAAATTTTTTTGCTGAGAACAAACAATAACTTATAGAAATAATAAAAATAAAAATAATAAAAATAATA
>NW_006263971.1:240165-241520 GCF_000469605.1 Apis dorsata
AAAATTAAATAATAAAAATAAAATAAAATAATTATTATAATAAAATAATAAATATATATATATATATAATAAAATAATAATAATAAAATAAACAATAAAAAATATAAATAATATAAATAAAATAATAAATAATATAAAATTTGAATTATAAAAAAATATACAATTGAATGTTAATTAACCGACTTCAAATATTCATTTCGATTTGAATATCCTTAAATTACTTATAAAAAATAAAAAAAAAATGTTGCAATTTAATAAATAAACTTTAAAATATTCATTTAACACTTACACAAAATATACGTAAAATATAAAAATATAAAATGCCAAAAAAAAATATTTATTTAAATAATCAGTTTTTCGATAAAAGTTAATAATAATTTATAATTAGTAAAAATAAATAAGTGGTATAATAGAAGTTGCTACCAAGTTTTCTAATATATACGTTTCTGCGATAATACAGATATGTGGAATATTATTAATGATTATTCTTATAAATTCTCTGTCTTCACTATTTTATATTTTTAAGATTTTTAAGATTAAAATAATTTAAGAAAAATGATACCTTGTATCATAAAATCTCGAATAACTCTATGAAACTTCGTTCCATTATAATATCCACGTCGTGTAAGTTCAGCAAAATTTCTACATGTAATTGGTACATGCTTCCAATAAAGTTCAATTACTATTTCACCCATGCTGTAATAATAATAGGCAAATATATTAATATAAAAAAATTAATAAGAAAATAGAAAACTATATAGTTGAATTTGTAACAAATGATTATGATATGAGAATATGAATTATAATTTCAAGTAAAGAATTTAATACTTTTTTGACAAGTTACATAAATCATTTTATATCATCAAAAGTATATGGATAATAGATTCAAATTTTATTACATTTATGTATATAATTATGTATATAAATTAATTAAAGACATGATAAATATATATGTTTTTATTGAACTCGGAAATGACTGATTCA
The DNA here is from genome assembly GCF_000469605.1 of Apis dorsata. Lineage (NCBI taxonomy): Eukaryota > Metazoa > Arthropoda > Insecta > Hymenoptera > Apidae > Apis > Apis dorsata. Next base: position 241,150 of record NW_006263971.1, read on the forward strand.
TCTGATATGATATATATATACATATAAAAGTTCAAAAATTATAAAATATAAAAATGTTCAAAAATTATCTTATGTATTTTAATGCAAAAATTTTATAAAAATCGTTATTATAATAGACTTTATTATTTTATTTTATTATGTTATTACCTTTATTATATTTTTATATTTTATATATTTTTTATATATGTTATTATATTTTTATATTTATTATGTTATTATATTATTTTATTATATTATTTTAATGAATAAATTTTTTAAAGAACTTTTTAAATAATTAATTTTCTTAATTAAAAACAAATTTCTATGCCTAAATTATTTTTTAATCAAACCAGAAATTTTTAAAATATTCTATAAGTACAATTGCTTATTAA
>NW_006263971.1:241579-242052 GCF_000469605.1 Apis dorsata
TATTTGAATGTTATTAAAATTTTAAATAATTGTTAATAATTTTAAAAAATATATAAAATTTAATTCAAAAATAATAACATAATTATTACAAAAAACATCAAAATTATAGATATAAAATCTCAAGAAAATTGAATAAATTTATAACAATTGTAAAATATTAACTGTGAAGATGAGTTCGAAGGGATACAAAAGTATTTAATTGTATATATTATTATTTATTATTTTAAACTTACATCAATATTTATTTTTTTTCTTTTAATAATATCTTTAAGATAATACTCTTTTCTAGTCTAAAATATAATTATTATATATTATAATTTATTATAATATATAATAATTATATATTTATATAACTATTTATATAACTATTTTACTAATTTATTTTTACATAAAATTTATATAAAATTTATATAAAGTTTACATAAAATTTTATATTTTTATTTTATGTTTAAATTTTAAGTTTTGATATTAAT
>NW_006263971.1:243072-246924 GCF_000469605.1 Apis dorsata
TACATTTTTTGATGAAATATATTATATGCTGCTATATGTGCTATAAAACAAAAAATTATTTTTTGTCAAAATATTGAAATCTTTTCATCAAAATTTGAAAAAAATTTTTTAAATTTTCTCTTCTATTTAAAAAAAACTAAATTGGATAAATTTATAACAATTGTTCGTAACTATATGAATTTAATTCAATAATAACATATAAATACATAAATAAATGTACTTTTTTAAATCTTATAAACTTTGATTAAAACATTTTTTCTTCAAAGTTTACTTTTTGAAATATTTGTTATGTATCTTAAAGTCTGTGAATTTGATACATATATATTTATTGAAAATTGTATTTATAAATATTATTTTAAAATTATAAATTATTTCTATATTATATTATATGTTGAATTTTTCTCTATATTAAATTATGTTCATCAAAAATATTACATTTATTTTTATTAAAGAATATTAAATTCTCAAAATGTATTATTTTTAAATATTTTTTTACAAAATTTAATCTATTTCATCGATTAATTTTATTAATATATAATTTCATTATTGCAACTTTATCGTAAAAATTATATTTTTGCTAGAATTCGAAAATTTTAGATTTTTTCCAAATGTATTTATATTTACATATTTTAAAATTATCAAATTATTTATATTTTTTCATATTAAATCGTTAACTTACTTTTACCAAATCAATAATTTTTTTATAAGATTTTTCTTCTTTATTAAATTCTAATATCAATTCCATTTCAAACTTTCGTATTTCTAATTTGTTGATAAAATTTATCTTAATAATTGGGCGCAATGATAACTTGAAATTCACTAAACAACGTCCTACCATCAACTGAGTTTGTTAATCATAATATTTGCTAAAAGAAACTTATAAAGAAACTTAGTATAAACATCGTTCACCTTTAAGTTTGAATACTTTTGAAATCGCATATAGTTATAATAATATTTGGATAATATGCTTAATTTTAAAAATCCATATCTTTGTTAATTATAATAAAAATAAAATTAAATTGTTTCGTTGGTGAGTATTTATTATAATTTACCTACATGAACAATTTATTTAATTTAACTTGAAATAATTAAATATTAAAAACTAAATCACAATTATTTTATATCAAAATATTGGAACAATTTAAAAATTTATGGTAAAATAAAATATAAATGGTAATATAAAATAAAATTATAATAATAATAATAAAATAATAAAATAAAACTATAATAATAATAATAAAATAATAATAAAATAATAATAAAAAATAATAAAATAAAACTAAAAATAGCAATTTTTTGTAAAAATTAAATTGTGAATAAATTCGTATTCAGCATTCATATTACGCATATTTTGTTTATCTCAGTCAAAAATGCATACATATGTACATACATATATGCACATATATATATATATTAAATATTAAAATATAGATTAAAATATATTTAAAAATATTGCTAGCCATAATAAAGAAATTAAAAAATATTAATTTGTTTTGACAGATTTCATTTAAATATTCATATATTAATATTCATAACTATATTATTTACTTACCATTTACTTGCTTATCGAAAATATATCTGATAGCTATAAACAAATAATAAACAAATTCCAAAAAGAAATGCACTTTTAAAAACGAATTCAAATGTATTTGAACTATATAAAATCAAATATATTAAATAATACTAAATTGTATAATATATCAGAAAAATATACAAATATAAAAATGCATCACATTTCAATTGATGTACTGAAACATTTAAGCTTTACAAATATTAAAGAAATTATTTATAATTTATTATAATATATCAATTATATTAAAATTAAAATTATGAAAATTTATGATAAATAAATTATTAATTAAAATAAAATTATAAAATTTATTATCTATTATATCAATTTAAATTATATACAATATATCTGAACATTGAACATATCCATGATATTTTTTGTTGGACAAAAGGTATTTTTTTTACATAAATTTCATGTATTTCAAATTTCATCATATTTTGTATATTTTATTATTATTAACAATTTTCTTTATGATGATAAATGTTCGAATATTTTTATGAATCTTTATATATCATTTTGAAATTACCAAATATGAAATTATCTTTAAAAAAAAGTTTAATACATAATGTTTAATATATAAATTTTTAATATTTAATATTTTTATAGCTGAAAATCAAATATATTTCTATATAAAAAAATAATTCATTACCACGTATATATTACACTTATAACATAATCTAATTTTGTAATTTTCAATAAGTATTTTTTTTCATAAATTTTTACGTGTTGAATTTTTATTAATTTACAAATTATTTTTTTCTAAAATAAAACTAGTTTTTGAAAGAATTAATTTAAAAAAAAATTTCAATTTTAAAAGTGTTAGTCTTGAGGCAAAATAATTTTGTGAATTCTTCTAAATAAAATGATATAAGCAGCTTTTTGTAATCAAAGTTAAATAGATCTAAAATGTATTCTCTTTTATTGATTTTCTTTTATTGATTATTATTTATTGATTTTCAATTTATTTTAAAAACTAATAATCTTAGAGAAAATTTAACATATCATGTGATAGAGCAAAAGTTTTAATTGAAAAAAACATTAAGAAAAATTACAAAATCATTTTTATTTTTAATATAAAAGAAAAATAATTTGCTAAAACATGCTATTCAATATATATATAGGAATTGCCTTACCTTAGCATATTGAAATCATGATTTTTTATCAAGAGAAATTGAATATTATTAAAAAAATACAAAATTGAAAATTTGCATTTTTTTTTTTAATTGAATTTTTTTCAAATTCATATTTAACTATTCATGTCATGTTAAAATGGATTAGGTTAAAATTTAAAATGATTATAAAATCACAAAAAAATTAAAATTTATTAAATAGTATTATTAAATTCAAATACAAATATTTGCTATTTAATTGTTTATTTATTTCTATTATATATATTTAATTTTTATGGATTTGAAAATTATAATACATATTTAATGTCAAAATATATAACTTACAAAAAACATATCATCTATTTTTAATTATTAGTCATAATTTATAAAAAAATTTAACATTTTGACATTTTAACAAAAATTTAGGAGCAAAAAATTTTAGTATTAAAAGTTTACAAATATTAGATGCCTGGAAAAGTTCTTGCCCACATTTCTTTAATTTTTTATTTTAAAAATGGCAAAAACTTTTTTAAATATCTAATATAAAGATTAATTTTATCAACATTTCAAATATTTTGTCTTATAAATAATAATAATATTTTGTAAAAATTATAAAAATTTATAAGATAAAAATAGTAATTATATACTTACGTTGTTTCAAATGCTACAAATGGCGGTTGCCAATGTTTATCAGGAATGCCAGATATATTTGTAAGAGCCATATTTATATAATGCTTTTAATGATAGTCTACTGTTACCCTATAAAGACAAATATATGAAAAATACTTATAGATTATTTTCCAAGTGCTATAATTTAGAAAAGAAATAATTTAATTATATAATATAATATAATATAATATAATATAACTAAATATAATATATATTTAATTATATAATAATAATATAATAATAATTTGATACAAATTTTCAATTGAAAATGTAGAAAATATTTTGATAAAATGATTAAATTGTTATTTTTTTATGCTTTTTATTTTCAATTTTTTTATAATTATTCTTATTAAATTCTATAGAATTATACTATATTAAATCATATATATATATAAGATTTACATTCGACTATTTTTTAATTTATGTATTTATATATTTTTGATTAAATCTTATTTTCATAATTATTAAAATTTTCATTACACAACATTTCTATAACTCATTCCT
>NW_006263972.1:0-752 GCF_000469605.1 Apis dorsata
TTATATAATTTAAAAATAATTTATAATATTATATAATAATAATATAATATTTTAAATATATTTTAAATTTATTATTAGTTTATATAAGTTTAAATAAATAGTTTATATAAAAAGTTTATATAAATTCTGAACAAATGAATGAATAAAGAAATGAACAAATAATTAAATAAAATAAATAAAAAGTATATAAAAAAGTAAAAGTATGTAAAAGTATATAAATAATTTTATACAAATATAAAAAACAAAATAAAGAAGTCTAGAAATAAATCATTTATTAAATGAATGAATAAATATATAAATAATTGAATAAAGAAAAAAGTGAATAAATAAATAATTTGATATAAATGAACAAAAGAAAAAATCTACAAATAAATCAGTAGAAAATAAAAAGTCCAAAAATAACTCATTAGATAGATGTATGAAGAAAAAAATAAATAGATAAAAAAATGAATAACTAAAAAAATAAATACATAATAATACATAATAAATACATAAATAAAAGTACATAATAAAAGTACATGATAAATAAAAGTACATAATAAATATATAATAATACATAATAAATACATAAATAATTTAATATATACATAAATGAATAAAATAAAAAAAGATCAAAAGTAAATAACTAGTAAAATGAATGAATAAATAATTAAATAACTGAAATAATAAATAAATAAATATATATATATATATATATATAAATAACCTAATTTCAAAAAATGTAATTATTACATTTGTTATAAAAATTATTG
>NW_006263973.1:0-885 GCF_000469605.1 Apis dorsata
TGTTCATTATAAAAACGATTCAATAGAAACAAAGTAAATATGTATGGTACAGAATAAAATAAAATAAAATAAAATAAAGTAAAGTAAAATAAAATAAAATAAAATAAGATAAAATAAAATAAACTTCTCTTTGACGAAGTATGGTGGCGTCCATATTGGAACTTTTCCCGCTCGTGAAGTTGGACGAGTCCACTTATTCTTTTGGACGAGTCCATTTGCCCGTTTGGACGAAAGGTTTGTTTGCTACAATGTTTATAATTAAATCATTTAAAAAATTTGTAAAATTAAAATAAAAAATTATGAACAATCATATAAAATATAGAAAATTAATCGATTATATTAAAATAGAACAATAATTAAATACAAATTTTATTTCAGACGAGGTTTAATATTACCTAGCTGAATTTATAGCTGTCAAAAGAATGAGTAAAAAAAAAAACGAATTTAAACGAAAAAAATTCACAATTATAACAAACGCGTAATTTTTATATCATCATAAAAATTTATTGTAAGCAAAACTATGTTTTTAAAAAATATAAAACATCAAAATTATTAATTCCGAATCGTCGTGCTATGTATATGCTATAAATTGTTTTTTCGAGCTTTACAGACAATCGAACGATAATTTGCCTAAATGAAAAAAGATCGTTAAACAGAAATATAAAATAATTATATAAAAATGAAGCAACGAGCGAGAAATCAAATCTTAATTCAACGAAGAAGGAAATCTCGACGGTCGAAATATATGATCGATGAAAAATGCACAAAAAAAGGCAAAAAAGTAGATAATTTTATTACATAAGAGATAATGGAATATTAAATAAACGAAATTGATAATAATTTATAAAAATTATAATAAAATATGAACAAAATTACTTACTGCGC
>NW_006263973.1:1260-3760 GCF_000469605.1 Apis dorsata
CGATCACGACACACGTCTTACCACTATGACTTTCCACAGAAGACTGACGCCGCGCGCCAAAATTCTTCTTGACGCTCTCTGATTGGTTGGCGTCCTAAGCAAATTCGATATAATCGAAATCGCATTGAAAAATAAAATATTGCATAATATATTTTAATTATATTAATTAAAAACAAAATTTTAATATATTTATGTATTATTAATTTTTAATTTATTAATTATTTATTTAATTTCCATATTTGCACATTATTTTATTAATTAATTTATTTATTGATTTATTTTTCGATTATCGATTTATCGATTGTTTATTTGTACATTTCTTTGTACACATTCTTATTTTATATATGTGTATGTATATTTATATATATATATGTATCAATTTATTTAATTATTTATTTATTTATTTATTTATTCCCACATTCTTTTATTATTGATTAATTTTTTTATCCATATAACTATTTATCCATTCGTCCAATGATTTATTTATTTGCAAATTTTTTTTAAATTTGTCTTATTTACTCATCAATCTGAATCAATTTATTTATTTCCCTATTTTTTCGTATTTATTTCCCTATTTTCTTTCTTCATTTCTTTATTTTTATATTTATATATTATCTATCATATATTATATTATTTATTTAATTCATTTATCTACTGATTTATTTATAAATAATAATATAAAATTTTTAAAATTATACTCTTTTGCATTTATACATACATCAATTTATTTATTTATTTATTTTGTTATTCATTTTTTAATGAAATACTTATACATATTGTTACAAACTTCACTCTTTTGCACAATTGTACATATATTAATTAATTTATTTTTTAATTATTCACTTTTTTGTTTATTTATTTATAAATATATATTTATATATATATATATAAATCTTTTATTTTCAAAAGTTACAAATATAAATCTCTTTTTTAATTATTTATCAATCTGTTTATTCATTCAATTATAATTACTTATTTGAATATTTTTTTATTTTTATAGAGACTAATAATCTTTTTTCCAAATAATTCAATTTTTATTGCATCTATGTTTTATTTTCATCAAAATTATTTATTTATTTATGTGTTTATTCATTCATTTATTTAATGATTTATTTGTAGATTTTTGTTGTACACTTTTATGTTTTGCTTTTTTATGTTATTTATTTTTTCATAAATTCTCATATTTATTTACATAAATATTTTTGTTCTCATTTATTTATTTATTCATTTACTTAGTAATTACTTATTTAAATTTTTTGGATAATTGTTTTTTTATTTTTTAACACATTAATATAATTATTCAAATTAGAGAAATAAAAATATTGATATTACTTGACAAAGAAATGCTCATATATAAAAGTAAAAATGAAATAAAAAATGAAAAATTAAATTCATGCATATATAATAATGATAAGAGAAAAGAGATTTTTACGATATTTTTACAATTAAATCATTTAAAAAATTAATAATTAAATAAATCAATAAATAAATTGATATAAAAATATATGAATAGATTTCCAACAATGCTTATAAATAAAGCATTAGAAAGTTAAATAAACAAAGAAATAAATTAAAAAAATAAGTGAATGAACAAAAGAATGATGTCTTCCAGAATGCTTATAAATTATTCATTAAAGATATATATAAATAAACAAACAAATTTAAAGATAATAACAAGTGAAGGTTTGTTTGCTACAATGTTTATAATTAAATCATTTAAAAAATAAACAACTAAACTAATAACTAAATAAATTAATGTTGGTATAATTGTACAGAACAATAAAGTTTGCTGTAATGTTTACAACTAAATCATTAGAAAGTTAAATAAACAAAAAAAAAAATAAATAAACTGATGTAAGAAGAAGTGTGCAAAAGAATAAAGTCTGTTATAATATGAATAAGTATTCCATTGAATAACTATATAAATTATTCATGAATTATTTAAATAAATAAATAAATTGATATACATATAAAATTGAGCAAAAAAATAAAGTTTGTTACAATGCTTATAATCAAATAATTAGAAAATGGATAAATAGAGAAATAATTTAAATGATAAGTCAATGAACAAAAAAATGATGTTTGCCAGAATGTTTATAAATTATTCATTAAAGATATATATAAATAAACAAACAAATTTAAAGATAATAACAAGTGAAGGTTTGTTTGCTACAATGTTTATAATTAAATCATTTAAAAAATAAACAACTAAACTAATAAATAAATAAATTAATGTATACACAATTTTACAAATAAATAAAGTTTGTTACAATGTTTATAATTAAAAAATTAAAAGTAATGAAAGAATAGAAAAAAAAATCAAATATAAAAAAAATAAAAAAAAAGAAATAAATTAAATGATTGAATAAAAGAATGATGTTTATAACAATGTTTATAAGTTTATAACAATGTTTATAAGTTATTCGTTAAAAAAGTGTATTAATAAAAAAAATTATTAATTCGTAAATAAAGTGAAGAAAAGAAACAGGTTTGTAAAAAT
>NW_006263973.1:5849-6190 GCF_000469605.1 Apis dorsata
TGATAATAACAAGTGAAAGTATGTTTGCTACAATGTTTATAATTAAATCATTTAAAAAATAAATGACTAAAAAAATAAATAAATAAATTAATGTATGCACAATTTTACAAAAAAATAAAGTTTGTTATAATATTTATAATTAAATCATAAAAAATAATGAAAGAATAGGAAAAAAAAAAATAAAAAAAATTGAATATAAAAAAAATAAAAAAAAATAAATTAAATGATCAATGATTGAAAAAATGAATGATGTTTATAAGTTATTCATTAAAAAAGTTTATTAATAAAAAAAATTATTAATTCGTAAATAAAGTGAAGAAAAGAAACAGGTTTGTAAAAAT
>NW_006263973.1:6200-6456 GCF_000469605.1 Apis dorsata
ATTTTAAAGGAAATCATTAATAATATTAAATAAATCAATAATTTGATGTAAAAATAAATGTGCAAAAGAAAGAAGTTTGCAAAAATTCTTACAATTAAATCATCAGAAAGTTGAATAAACAAATAAATAAATAAATTGCTGTATTTATAATTACAATAGAAAAAACAATAAAGTTTGGTACAATGTTTATGAGTTATTAATTAAAGGAGTACATAAATAAATAAATGAATTTAATTATAAATAAATGAACAAAAGA
>NW_006263973.1:6468-6868 GCF_000469605.1 Apis dorsata
GTGATGTTTTCAACAATAAAAAATTATAATTAAATCATTAAAAAAATAAATAAATAAAATAGAATCTCAATAAATAAATTGATGTATAAATAAATGTGCAAAAGAATAAAATTTGCTACAATGTTTATTTAATTCATTTATCTACTGATTTATTTATAAATTATAATATAATATTTTTAAAACTAAACTTATACTAACTCTTTTGCATTTACACATACATCAATTTATTTATTTATTTATTTATTTATTTATTTAGTTATTTATTTTTTTGAAATACTTATATATATTATAACAAACTTGATTCTTTTTCACACCTATTCTTACATCAGTTTATTTATTTTTTTTTTGTTTATTTAACTTTCTAATGATTTAGTTGTAAACATTACAGCAAACTTTATTG
>NW_006263974.1:0-1037 GCF_000469605.1 Apis dorsata
TCTTTCCTTATATGTTGCAGCATTGTAAGATTCAATTAATTGTTATATTCCAACATGTAAAAGAATTTAAAGTTATAATATATAAATAATGAATGAATAAATAAATAAATAAATAAATAAATATACAAACATAAAAAGAGAATGCAATAAAGTATTATAAAATAAAAAAGGATTGAAGCATAGCTGAAGAGTTTAATCTCAAAGTTAAAAAAATCCAAAAGAACTAAAACGTCAAAAAAAAAAAATTTAACCAAAAATAAATGGAAAAGAAAAAAAAAAAAAAAAAAAAAAAAAAAAGAAAACATGAAAAAGAAACTTAACATAACAATTAACTAAATCTAACTTGAATTTGAACAATAAAAAGTATACATTGTAATAAATAAATATAAATAAGAAATAAAACAAAATGGGAACATAACAATACAAAAATCAACAATTATAAATCAAAAATGATTGAATCACAGGATAAGCTTTTTATCCTCCAAGGAGGAGTAAGAATAGAGTAAGAATTAAGTATTATTGCCATCTCTTAGTGCTTTTAGAAAAATATTTCTTTAAAGAGATGTTTCTAGCTTCTAGCAAAAGATGGTACTCATGTTCAATTCTTATCTTATCTCTATTCTTATTTCTATTCGCTTATATTTCTTATCCTCCTCTGTGTGTTTCTTTAACGATCTTCCTTTAAATAAAATAAACGTATAAACGAAATACCGACGAGAAATAGATTGGCGCGACATCTTATAGGACTTCGTAAAATACGTTCTGAATCGAAAAGATTCAGAACTACGCCGCCTAGCGTAGTATATTCTAATTACGTAAAAAATTATTATCACTCAAAGACACAAAGAAAAAAAGAAAAAAAAAACCTTACACTTTATAATTTTCACAAATTATTTTATTCAAAAATAAATTTTTCCTTTCGATGTAATCAAAACGTTCAAAACTTTTGATCGTTATTAATAATTTATTAAATATTAATAATTACAAAATAAAAAAATAATCATTGAAATCGCGTGCGCAGCCAATTAGCTCACATT
>NW_006263975.1:0-964 GCF_000469605.1 Apis dorsata
CGCGTCAATTTAGATGAAATAAAATTAAATATTTCAGTAAAAAAACATATTAATTAAATAATACTGTACAAAAAGTAAATAATATATAACTATAAAAGAAAATATGTACGTATTACGCAGCAAACAGACCAAATTCATTTCAGATAGATTGGACGAGTCCATTTTTTCTCGAGGGGAGAATGGAATATTCCAATTAATATGAATATCGATAATATAATGATGCGTCACAATTTCGATGAAATAAAACTAATTTTGCATATTCATTTTAATACGGACGAAAGAATTATAGAAATCTATTCTAATCAAATCTACTTTTCTTAAAAATAAAACATCAGTTACAAACCGTGGTAGCATATAAATCATTTTTCCTTCAATTCCGACAACTGAACGATAATTTTTTCAAATAAAAATCAAAATTATAAAACAAAATGTGTAAAAAAACTATTATATTAAAATCGAACAACAAATTAATTCTAATCAAGACTCAAAGAGAAATGAATTATTACTACGCAATTTCGACGGAATAATGATGACGTCATAATTATCGACGAAAAAGAAACTCGCGATAATAATTAATTTCGTCATTATAATTATAAACGGATTATTAAATAAACAAAATTCATAATAATTTATAAATTTTGATGATAAAATATGAATAGAATCACTTACTGCGTAGTAGAATCACCGAAGTTGATCAGCCAGTCACATCAGAGAGTCACAATTATACGTCCTTCCACGATGACTTTTCACAGGAGACTGATCCTGCGTCGCCAAAAACCCGCCAAAATTCTCCAACAAGCTCTCTGATTGGTTGACATCATTGGTAAGCCATTTCGATAATCGAAATCGAGTGGAAAATTAATATATCGCATAATATATTTTAATTATTTTAATTAACAATTATATTAGGAACAAGTTATTAATATATTTATATATTATTAATTTTTAATTTATAAATTATTTA
>NW_006263976.1:0-1458 GCF_000469605.1 Apis dorsata
TATTTATTCTTTCACTTATTTAATCATTTAATTATCAATATATTTATTTATTTTTCTATCTACATTGAACACTTTTTGTTTACTTTTTTATTCTATATATTTATAATTGCATCACTTTATTAATTTACTTTGATTGAAGTATTTAGATTTTAATTTATTTATTTAATTATTTATTTATCCACACATTTATTTCTTTTTGTTATTTTTTTTTGAACAATTTTTTGTATACTTTTTTATTCTGTATTTTTATATATGCATGATTTTATTATTATCTTTATTTACTTTCTATTTATTTAATTACTTAATTATTCATTCATTCATTTATCCATTCATTTGTATTGATTTTTTTGTATAATAAATTTCCTTTTCTGAGAATTTTTTCTTTTGTGTTTCAAAAAAAACTTATATATGCATTACTTTACTTATTTATTTATTTATATTTTTAATTATTATTTTATTTATTTATTTGTATATTGATTTATTCATTCATATTTATTATTAATCAATTATTTTTATATTTTTTGAAAAAATTTATTTTCTTTTCTCTTTATTCTTTATTCATTTATGACTTATTATTTGTTTTATTTATCAGTTTGTTTTATGTATATTTAATTATAGATTTATTTTAGACATTTATTTATTTTTTATATTATTTATTTCTTAATTTACTCAATTATTTATTCAATTATTCATTTATTCGAAAATATATTTGTATATTCACATATATTTACAAACAAATATGTATATACATACATGTATTTATAGTTATTCATAAATTATTCATAATATATAAGTCAAATATTCATTCATTGTAATTATGTAACATATAAATATATAATATATATACAAAAATATATATGTAAATAAATAAATGAAGGAATAGATCATTACAGAATAAATAAATGAGAAATAAAGAACAAAAAATAAATATTCAGATGAATAAAAATTAAAGAGATAATAATAATAATAATAATAATGAATAAATAAGTAAGTAAATCAATTGATGTAAATAAACAGATTAAGGAAATTTTGCAAGAAAATGAACAAGAAATTCTTTAAAAAATGAAATAAGTATAAGCATCAGTAATAAAATAGGTAATAAATAAATGAAGTATGTAAATACATAATAAGAATAATAATAAGAATAAGAAATATATGATTAAAGTGATACATATATAGGTTAAATTGAAGAACAAAAAGAAATCTAAAAAAAAATATATAAACAAATAATTACAATAATAAAAAAATGATTAAATGAATAGATAAAAAATGGATTAAATGATAAAATAAATGAATATTATAATAAATAAATAAATTAATAAAGTGATGCAATTATAAATGGGCAGAATAAAAAATTGAACAAAAAGTGTTCAAACTACATAGAAAAATAAATGAATATTGATAATTAAATGAATAAATGATTAAATAAGTGAAAGATTAAATAAAATTAAATGATTA
>NW_006263976.1:3022-3140 GCF_000469605.1 Apis dorsata
ATAGAATAAAAAAGTAAACAAAAAGTATACAAAATAGACAGAAAAATAAATAAATATATTGATAATTAAATGAATAAATGATTAAATAAGTGAAAGATTAAATAAAATTAAATGATTA
>NW_006263976.1:3147-4432 GCF_000469605.1 Apis dorsata
AATAAGAAAAATAATAAAGTGATGCATTTATTAAACAATACAATGAAAAAATGAACAAAATAGTGTTCAAATAAAAAAATGAATAAATGAATGGATAAATAAATAAATAATTAAATAAATGAAAGAGAAAATGATATAATAATATATAAATGAAATGATATAATTATAAATGAATGGAATAAAGAATGGAATAATAAAAATATGTTTAAAGGAATGAATAAAGGAATGAATAAACAAATAAGTGTACAAATAAAAAGATAAATTAAATAAATAAATGTGTAAATAAATATTATTAATAAAATAATGTAATTATAAATGGATAGAATAAAGAAGTAAACAAAAAAATGTTCAATAAAAATAAAGAAATGAATAAAAAATGTATAAATGATTAAATAAATGTAAGTATAAATAAATAAATAAATAAAATACATATATAAAGTAATAAAAAAATGTATAAATAAATAAATCGATAAATCGATAATCGATATATAAATTAATAAATAAATAAATGAATTAATAAAAGAATATAAATATAAAAGTCAAATAAATAAATTAAAAATTAAAAAAAAAAAATAAATAAATTTTTCTTAATAATATTATTAATTAATTATTAATTAAAATATATTTTGCAATTAATATATTTTGCGATTTCGATTATCGAATTGGTTTACAACGCCAGCCAATCAGAGAGCCGCTAGGAGAATTTTGGCGCGCGGCGTCAGTCTAGTGTGGAAAGTCATCGCGGCAAGACGTGTGATCGACCTCGGCGATTCGACTTCGCAGTAAGTAATTTTATTTATTTTATTATCGAATTTAGTTAAATTATTATATATTTCGTTTATTTAATAATCCATTTATTACATATTTATTATAATAACGAAATTAATTAATGTGTTGAGCACTTTTTTTTGTTCTTTCGTCGATCGTCGACCGTCAAATGTTTCGTGCTTCGTTGAATCGAGATTTGAAATCATTTGTTGCTTTATTTTAATATAATTTTTTTTATATCTCTTTTATTTTTATAATTCTTTTGTCCATATAGTAAAGAAATGTAGAAAATCAATTATTTTGTCTAGTTAAAATATGTAAGAAATATGTATGATACGTAATTGCGTTGTAAATGCGTCTCTCTGTAATATTGATGTTTTTTTTTTCCCGTTATCGTCCAAGACTGATACTTTTTTCATAATATTGTCCTTTCAAGAAATTCGTTCAAGTTCATATTCCCATTATGCTCGACATGTTCCGACGTGTTTCAACTTGTCGCGTACCCTCCCCCCCCCCC
>NW_006263976.1:4874-6013 GCF_000469605.1 Apis dorsata
CGATGTCTGTATCGATGCGATTAGTAGTTTCATTTTTGTTTCATTTTTCTCTTTGTTGTGTGATTTGTTTGTTGCGCAATACGTACGTATTTTCTTCCATATTATTATATATTATTATCATTCGTATTATTATTATTCAACTAGAGTTATTACAATTAATAATTTTTCGAAGGCTAAATTATTAATTTTATTTTTTACTCAGTATTTTTATTCACTAGTTATAATTTCAGCTAGCTCGTATTATGACTTTTTAAAATGGAATTTGTGCTTGATTGTTATTTTTTTTAACGTGATCGAATAATTTTACTAGATTTTATGCGTATATTTGAATATTTTTATTCTTTTTTGTACAGGTTACTGGTCCGGTCCAACTTCAAAGGCGGGAAAAATTCCAATATGGACGCCATTATAGTTTTTCAAAATAAAGTTTGATTGCTGTATTGTATGTAATTATTTTATTCCTATTTGATGTTTTTGTGATATTTCAAAGTATATTTTGAAATATATATTTATATTTTCATATATAATAAACATTCACCACAAATTTTAATATTAATACGTTCTGTTCAAATAATAATTTAAAAAAATATATTCTATCTTTATATAAAATTATGTGAAATTTTTTTAATTAATAATTAATAGTAATCAATTTATAATCTATAATACAAAATGATATTTTCTGAAACAAATATTCAATAGGAAAAAGAAGGATAATAATAGAAAGATTTTGCTTCTTTTTCTATAGATTTCCGACATTATTAATACAAATTTATTTTCAGAGAATTTTTGTAACCGCGCGCAATGCGGTTGTAGTAGATTCAGTGTTTGCTCGATAACTGTTTTTTAATATTTTAGAGCACAATAGCTCTAATTAAATTTATTTGTTGTTGTAAAATTAGAATCAGTGTTTGTTCGTCGAAGATAAATTAAACGAACGCGTTAATAATTTTTTTTTTATTTTATTTTTTTTAAATATTCGTTTTCGATTCTTGATACCTGACATCCTGTGGATAACGATAGCAATGCAGATTCTTCGCATCGACTGGTGAGTCGCATGTATTTATGTTCCTCCAGTTATTCAATCATGTCGTAGGATGAAAGATCCGAATCGACACGGGTGACTGGTTGTATACGTAGAT
>NW_006263977.1:0-504 GCF_000469605.1 Apis dorsata
TAATGAATCTTTATTTGATTTACAAAGATTTCATTATTCGTTAGCATCACGCTGCTCGCACGATCCAGTCCTTATCCGAAACAAATTATATGGATTTGGTGGATTGAAAGAGTTTATGAATGCGATATGAGAAAATCAATCACAAATCTTATTTATTATGCGGATGAGCTTTTAGATCTGTCATCAATGAGAAACAGCTTTTCCATCGCTCTACAAGAATTTATTGATGGCGCAAAAAATCATCTTCTCGCATTGAAGAAATTAGATGAATCCTTGTGGGATAATTCTAATAATTCTTATAAGAAAATTAGATTCGATAACATTAGATGATTGGCGAGCGAGCGTTGGCCTCAGCACGCAATCCTATGTTCAAAGATTTCCACGAATTCTTAAAAACGCGAGCTATATTTTTGGATTTTTCAGCAAATAATCAACAGCAACATTTAACACATAATCAACGGCAACGTCCGACGAATCCTCTGGTATGCCGACCAAAGCGATGGC
>NW_006263978.1:0-255 GCF_000469605.1 Apis dorsata
GTGAATTTCGACAAGTTTTGAAGATTGCCGAACGGAAATCCTGAATTCGGCGATCTGTGAACTGAAACATTGTAGAGATTTTCGTTTTTATTCTCATATACGAGTTTCGTCCAATTCTGATATGAAAAATCGATGTTGAACAAAATTCCATCATTTCGACGCGAAATTCATTTTTCTTAGTAGAATCTGTGCGAGATATCGTATCTCTGTACGGTTCCAATGTAGAAAACGCCGTAATTCCGTTTTTCGAGTCGA
>NW_006263979.1:0-526 GCF_000469605.1 Apis dorsata
TTGAGATATAATATAAGTGAACAAAACAAAAAAATTTAGAAGCAAGATATTATATGAATGAATAAATATGTAAGTAATTGAATAAATAAAGATATAGGATAGGAATATAATAATGTTAAATAAATAAATAAATAAATAAACAAATTAAAATGTATAATATATTTAAATGAATAAATGAATAAAAAAAAGTTTACAAGAAAGTTATGAAATAACAAGAATAAATAAATATATAATATATATATATATATAAGTACAAATATATAATATATAATATATAAATATAAATAAATCATAAAAAAAAACATACAAATAAATAAATAAAGATTAAGTAAATAAATAATTTCATGTAAAAAATCTACAAATAAATCATTGTACAAATATATCGATAATAATCGATAAATCGATAAATCGATTAATAAATAAATTATATAAAATAAAAAATGCATAAATAAAAAAAATAATGTAAATAATTAATTAAAATAAATTTAATAATTGAAATAAATAATAATAATATATATTTTTAATA
>NW_006263980.1:0-7069 GCF_000469605.1 Apis dorsata
GATAGGCGATGATTAGCACGTCTACCTCTTTTTCGGGTAGGTCCATTTTTTTGTATACCGTCTATTCTAATTGGAATAAACGGTTAACATACTGCGATGATGTCTACCGCAGTTTAGAGTTTGCCAAGGAAGGGTGGATGGGTCCGTTGGAGTTAGGGCGAGTCACTATTTGCAGCAACCTCCTCGTGGTGTGACTTGGGAAATTTGTATTACTATATATATAAGTAAAACAAATTTGCTAATGGCTGCAATAACGATTAAAATTTTGTATAAATGAAATAACAATAATATTAAGAATAAAATTTATTAATATAAATATATTTTGTGTACTTTTATTATCAAATTATTATTAAATCATTATCTCTTCATAATATATGTGTATATATATGTATGAAATGTATAATCTAAATATATATGCAAGAAAATAGAATATAATTTGTCAGAAATAAATAGCTTTTTTCTTTCTAATTCAAATATCAATGTAAATTTTAATATTATAAATAATACGTAATAATTGAAAACGTTTCAGATTATTGCTTATATACTGCTTATGTTGCTTATATACTTTTTAAATTATTTTTAATTTTTATGGTCAAAGAATATAGAATTGATTATCAGTCTTAGAAATGTTCGAATATTTTTAGAAATAATTTTTGCAAGTGAGATAGCTAAAACATTAAAGCTACCTTCTTATATTTAAATATCCGTAATTCTGATTTGTTATTAACATAGAATATACAAAGAAATACTTGAAGATGCCGATAAGAAAAATAATATTATATGAGAAAAATAGAGAACATTTTCTGCTATTTTGAAAATATTATTTGGAAAATTCATTAATTATTAATTTTCTATTCAAAAATTATGCACTTTTAAAGTTGCTTTTTGCAACTAGAGTTTTAGAAAAATTTCTCATATCAATTCTTTTTTATTATTTTTATTATATTTTTATTAACGATTAATAATAATTTATAATGCATCGAAAACACTATATAGAAAATTAATTACTCATTTTCATTTTCTGTCTTTTTCTACATTTTTAAATTTACATTTTATGGATAGAAAATATAAAATAAATCTTTTATTTCAATTTTAATGTGAAATTCTTTTCCATTTATTACTTATTATAAAATTGAGAAGTCCGAAGTCGCTATATTAAAAATTAATCAATTACTCAAAATTTTCTAATCAAAATTTTTGCTTGCATCTTGAAGACCTTTAGATAAGTTTTTCGTATAAATTTTAATGTGAAATTTTTTTTATTTATTTATTTTATTATCGATTAATTCTAATATCTAATCTTAATATCAATAAATTAATATGCAATAAATTTTTTACTAATTTTTCATTATTATAAGATTTATTTCTAAATATGATTATATATATTTGAACTGTTAATTCTTTTCTTCCTTTTTATGTATTTTTTTTATATATTTTATTTATAATTTGTTTTGTTTGGTTTAAATGAATAAATTGATTTTTATTATTGAATTATGCAATTATTGAATTAAAGATTTATGATTAAGACACATTCTATAATCATTAATAAAATTGTATTTTAATTAATGAAAAAATTTCATTTTAAAATATTTGATACGAGAAATTTGCTTGAAGAAACTTTGCTTTGCAAGCAAAAAAATGCAAGCTTAAAAATATAGAAATTCTAATTAGAAAGTAAGTAATTAATTAATTTTTTTATATTATATTTATAATTATTTATTTATAATTATTTATATTTTATATAATATTCAATTAGAAATTAGAAATTATTATACGTTAATCAATAATAAATAATTAATTAGAAACAATTTCACATTAAAAATAATACAAGAAATTTGTTTGAAGCTCTATTTACAAAATGCAAAATTTTTTGAATAAAAAAAAAATAATTAATGAATTTTTTAAATACTATTCTCAAATTGATGAAAAACTGCTCATTATTCTTTTTTATTATTATTACTTTTCTTGTTCGAATATTTCCTTATATATTATGGTACTAACAAACTACTACTATGCTAATAACAAGTCAAAGCTTTGAATATTCAAACGCGAGATGGCGCTGATTTGAGAACTTTGTCTCATTTCGCTCAGTGTGGTATCATTATCGCATGTCGCATGTTAGTTTTACTACAATTCGCGTGTCTAAGGTAAGCAGTTCTTATATTTAAAAGAAAGTATGATAGCATATAGTATACTTAATGAATTATTTTAAATAAATAATATTATTGTACAAAAAAAAAGCAGTAGAGATATAATAATTTGCATTTTGTTTTATTTTTTGTTATTAAATTAATTAAATAAAATTAATAAAATGAATACAAGAATTATTTTCTTGTAGAGATTGAAATGGTTTGTCTTATTTTATGATTAAATATTTTGATATAATGATTTTACTTATAATAAAATATTAATGTTTTCTTTTATATTGAATGATTTGAGATATGATATAATGAAATAAAATTATGATATAATTAGTTAATTCTTGGAAAATTATACATTGAACTATAAATTATAATTATTTTATGATGTCATTAATAATTAAAAATTAATTAGTTAGAATATTTAAACAATTCCAATTTTAATATTAGTAATATATATAAATGAATTATCATTATTAATATTTAACTTATAAATTCTTTGTAAATTTCATATTACTGTGCTATAAACATAATTTAAAATTAATAGAAAATAATTATAATTTATTTTGTAAAAATTTAATATTTATTATTATTTATTATTATATAATACATTATAATATTGTCATTTGAAATGTTTAAGAATCAAAAAATTTATATTAAAAATATTATTTCTTATTTATTTTTTATTAGTTTTTTAATAAAATAATATTTTAAAAAATTATTTATAATTTATGCATTTTTATTATAATAATTTCATTATATTATTTGTTATATTCATTTTATGTATTTTTTATTTTAAAGAACGGAGTAAAAATGGTAGCTGGTCCTACAGAGCATGGTATTCAAGCCGATGTAATATTTGTAATTGAAGGAACAGCTGTTAATGGAGCATATCTCAATGATTTAAAAACAAATTATCTTACTCCCACACTTGAGTAAGTTTTATATTAAATTATATTAAATATTTTTAATTTTTTTTTAAATGTTTATTAATTTAAAATATTGTATTATATAGATATTTTAGTCAAGGTGGTATTGAAGATAGAGAATATGTTTCTGAGGTAAAATAATATTATCTTTTACTTTTTAATCTATTTTACTATTTTAGAGTATTTTTTATTTTAATATTTTAATATTTTTATAATATATTTTTTTTCATATTCTTTATCTAATGATAAAACATTTTTTAGCAAAATAGTACAACATTATATGGAATAGTAGTATATCATGCTGCTGATTGTTTGCCAGCACCATGTACAGAAACTTTTGGACCATATGCAAATCCTCATAAACTATTACTTGTTTTAGAAAAATTAGAGTAAGTAAAATTTTTTAGAAAGCAGATTTTTTTTTTAATCTTTTTGATAAACATTAGTAATATTTTTATTTAACTAGAATGGTTGGAGGAAAAGGTGAATGTTTTGCAAATATTGGAGAAGGTCTTGCAACTGGATTACAATGTTTTGAAGACTTACAATTACGACGTGAGCCAAATACAGCACCACAAAAACATTGTATTTTGATTTGCAATTCTCCTCCATATCAAACAGTTATACAAGAATCATATAAATTTGCTGGACATACTATAGAACAATTGGCCACACTTTATCAAGAGGTATACTATAATTAATAATTATAAATTAAATATAAATAAAATTTTTTTTTTTTTAGAGAAATATTAATCTTTCAATATTATCGCCACGAAAAATACCTGCATTATTTAAATTATTTGAAAAAGCAGGAGGAGATTTGCAATCATCTCAAACTAAAAATTATGCTAAAGATCCGCGACATTTGGTTTTATTACGCAATTATAATTTAAAAGAAAGACCTGTTAGTCCTACGATCGGTGGGGCTGTTCATAATACATCAGGCACTGCTGCACAAATTCCATTAAGTCCGTTACAAAGCAACGATAGTCCGAATACAAATCAAGTTCAACAGAGTATTACACAACCAACTCAATCTCAAGGTCCTCCATTTAGAAATCCAACTCCTCAAAATATTAGTTCAGTTCATCAAACAGTAGTACCAATGGCAACTGCAATGAACGCTGGACGGCCTCCTTATAATCCTCAAATATCTGCTCCACCGACTTATCATCCTACAAATGTAACAGCAAGGACAAGTCATCCTAGATGGAGACAGCACTTTGTACCACCAGGTACTACAGGTCCAACAAATACACAAAGTAGTGCTTTAATAGCGCAACTGAATCAACCTCCACCTTCAATCGGACTTAATGTAACTCCTTTTGGAAGAATGGATGGTAAGATTAACAATGTTTTATATTAGTAATAATTATTTTTAATAAAAAAATTAATATGTTTACATATATTTTACATCTTTAGTGACTAATATTAATGTTATGGCTGCTAATGCGCAACAACAACAACAACAGCAGCAGCAGCAACAACAACAATTAACTCAACAACAACAGTTAAGATTAACTCAACTACAGCAATTGCAGCAGCAACAGCAGCAGCAACAACAACAACAGCAACAACAACAAAATGTCCAACAACAAGCTTCAATGTCAATAACAGCTCAACAAACCCATGGACAAGCTGGACAGCTGACGGTATCCTGTGTAAGTCAATCAGTGCCTACTCAAGTGCCACAAACAGTTACTGCTTCTCAAACACAGGCATCTGTATCTTCAGTAACTCAACAGCAGCAAGTAACTCATCCTCAAACCCAAGTAATTTTCAAATTTATGTTATTATTTAAAATAAGAAATCCAAAATATATTATATTGAGTTTATAATAAAGAAATATAAATCATAATATTCATTATATATTGATATATTAATATAATATATATTAATATAATTCTTGAAGGGTACTGCTGGCACAGTAGGACCAGGGCCACAAATTAGCACACCACGTGAAAGACATACTATATGGCAAGGTATTATTGAATGGGTTGAAAAAGCTAAAACAACTGCAGATGCACAAAAACAAACTAGACATCTTCCATGTCAAGTTTCCGCGAATTCCAAGGATGGAGATCCAGAATTGTAAGTTTTTATGAATGTTATGTAATCGTGAATTATTATAAATTTAATATATTATAGGAAAGCTGATACATGGCCACAAAAATTAATTATGCAGTTAATGCCTAAACAATTGATAGGAAATATTGGTGGATCTTATTTAAAAAATTCTAAATCCGTTCTGTTTCATCCAACACCTTGTGAAGCATTGGAATCTTTGACAAAAGTCATGAATTCTGGATTTGTTAGTATATTGCATTATATATAATAATATAATAAAATGGATTTCTTTTTTTGTATTTATTTATAAAATAAAATGTTTTAGGCGGGTTGTGTCCATTTTACTTTTTTGCAAGCAACAACAGCTTGCGACATAAAAATACTTATCCTTCTTTATACAGCAGAAAGAAGAACATATCTAGGATTTATTCCAAATGATCAGACAGGTTTTGTAGATCGCCTCCGTAAAGTAATTCAACAACAAAAAACGTCGCACGCTTCTATGAGACAAGGACAAGTAAATAAAAATTTATATTTTAACATAATTATTATATTATATTAAATATTTTTAAATATATTCTCAAATATATTTAATTAATATCTACATTTAATAGGCTGGAGCTGCTCAAGGAAATGCAATAGCTGGTCCAATGCCTTCTACAGGTACTTCACAAGGAGGTATTCTTATGTCTCAAACAAATACTATGGCTATGGGAGGAGGACAAATAACTCAGAATGTAGTTTCTACAAATGCTCCACAACAAACGTTAAGTTCATCTGCTGGCCCTCAAAATCAATTAAATATGCAGGTAAAAACTTATTTCGATTATATGATAAAATAAAATTAATTTAAAATAATTATTATATCAATGACATATAAAGAGATATTTAACAATTATCTATAAAATATACATAGATATAAATTATGAAAATAAAGAATTCGTTTTATTGATGCGGTGATAGAGTGGTGGTATTACTGGTCCCCAAGTGGCTCCAGCCTCTGGTACGATGATAGGACAACAAAGACCACCATTTGATGACATAGAAATAGCTAGGCATCAAAATTTATTAAAAATTCAACAACTACGGCAAACGTTAGAAGCTGCGCAGCAACAGGAGGCGCAATATAAATCACAACTGGAAATAAATGTAAGCCAATAAATATAACACCAAAATATAGAAGAAAAAGAAAACACATATTAAAATAAATTTCACAGAATTCATATAATATAATTAACTTTATAGATTCAACAGAATCTAGAAGTAGCACAGCAACAGGAAATGCAATATAAACAACAGTTGGAGGTGAACTGTTTTTTAGAAGTTATCATAAATTCTGTTGTATAACTTTGTGCAGAAGAAGAAACGAAACAAATAAAAAACATTTGTTACAGGCTCAGCAAGCCCAAAGAGCACTAAATCCTGCTGGTATGACGAATCAACAAGCAAATGCTCCAAGGTTGATGAGGCCTGTTTCGAATATCGGTCTTAGACATTTATTACAACAAGTATGAATTATCATATAAATTATCAAATTTAATATAAATTTTTTATATAAATTTTTATATAAATTTTTTATATAAATTTGTAAATTACATAATAATTATATTAGGGTTGAATTATATTTTAAATGAAAAATGTTTTAATTTTATAGCCACAACCGCCGTATAGGCAAGTAATTGGATTACAGCAACAAATGGTTGGTCCTAGAGGTCAGATGACAACAAGACCTATGGCTCCTGGTAATCCACAAAATCAACAATTTGAGGATGTTCCTAATTATGATGTCTTTGGATAAATAATTTAAATAATTATTTTAAATGTTATATTGTAAATATTATATTAAAATGATTTTTAAATATAAAAAAATTTTACAATATTTATATTAAAATTATATTAAAATATATTTAAATTAAAAACTTAAAACAATTATAT
>NW_006263980.1:7473-16101 GCF_000469605.1 Apis dorsata
TGTGAAAAAAGATTTGCAAGAAGAAATATAAAAAGATAATAAAGATACATTGTATGTAAATATATATAATATATATATAATAAATAATTTTATTTTCAATTATATTTAACAATATAATTTTTAACTATATAAAATTTAATTTTAATTTAAAGTATTATTAATTTAAAATTCTATAATCAAATTGTGTTCATGTTTTTGTTTTTTTACGTAAAGTTTTTTTTTAAAAATATTTTATTTTTATTTATAATACAATAACAATAATAATAAATTATTGTTGTAATATAAATTATAAATGACGTCTAATTTATAATGATAATTATAAATATTTATTTTTATTTTCTTTTCGCAATATTTAATTTTAAAAATATAAAACGTTCTTAAATAATTTATTGCAATTTTGTAGTAAATAATAATTAAATATTTAAATATAAGTAAATATTTAATTACAATAAACACAGAATACATACTATTGAGTAAGATGTCTTTTTGACCTCAACTCATATTTTCTAATTGTTATCATGATATAAACATTCTATTTTGCAATTACTATATTGATAACTTAAGATAATTCAATGTTTTACTTATTAATTCACTAGGGAATCTTAATGAATATAATTATCAACTTAAATCATTTCAATCTATTATTATATTTATTCTTTAATTATTTGATTTTGTATTTTTTATTTCTTTTGTGTAGTTTATTATCCTGTGATATTTAATTTTTAAATTATGGATATTATAAGATTTTATAAAATACCTGGTCTTAAATCAGGCCAACTTAAAAGCAAATTCAATGATATTATTCAAATAACAAATCAAATTAGTAGTCTAAAAACTGAATTTTGTTATTATGTTGAAATTAAAGAACATTTAACTGAAGAAGAACTAAAAGTATTAAAATGGATTTTAAGTCCTCCTTTAGAATCACATAATTTAAAAAGTTCTAGTACATTTAATGAAAAATTAAACAATTGTCTTATTATTGAAATTGGTCCAAGGTAAGTTAAATTGATTAGTGATAGTTTAATTATATTATTTAAAATAAAAATTATTATATTATATTATTACAGATTGAATTTTTCTACAGCATTCTCTAGCAATGCTGTATCAATTTGTAGATCTGTAAATTTAAATAAAATAACAAGAATTGAAGTAACAACTAGATATTATATTAAACATGATGGAATAATTGATAAGAAAATTGAAGATTCTGTATGTAAATAATCATAATATTGCATTAATTTTATTTAATGTAAATAATGAATATTTTTTACATTTATTTTTTTAGATAGCAGATGTATTGCATGATAAAATGACTGAATATAAATATATGAAACCAATAAAAACATTTGATCATGGATTTCGACCAGAAAACTGGTTTGAAGTTGATGTTTTAAAAGAAGGAAGAATAGCATTAGAAAAAGTAAACTCAAAATTAGGTACATATTCAGAATAAAGTATAATACAAAATTGTTAGTATCCATATTAATATTATTCTTATATTATTTTTTAAACATTTTCTTTAGGTTTAGCATTTGATAATTGGGATTTAGATTTTTACACAGATTTATTTCTTAACAAATTAAAGCGCAATCCAACTAGTGTTGAATGCTTTGATTTAGCACAATCAAATAGTGAACATAGTAGACATTGGTTCTTTAAAGGTAAAATAATTATTGATGGTCAAGAAATGAAAGAATCTTTAATCGATATGATTATAAGAACACAAAAATATTCCAATACAAACAATACAATTAAATTTAGTGATAATAGTAGTGCAATTAAGGGATATCAAATAAAAGTTCTACGACCAAATAAGACTTACACATGCAGTCCTTTTCACTTGGAAAATGTAGATCAGGATTTAATATTCACAGCAGAGACTCACAATTTTCCAACAGGAGTTGCTCCATTTAGGTAAAAATTTAAAAATTTCTTAGAAACTATTTTAATATACTTATAAATATTGCAATTTACAGTGGGGCTGCAACTGGAACTGGAGGAAGATTGAGAGATATTCAAGGAATTGGTAGAGGAGGATATTACATTGCAGGAACAGTTGGTTATTCTATTGGTAATTTGCATATTCCAGGTTTGTATTTTTGTATAATTCAAACTATAAATAATTCAAACTATAAAATAATTATAAAAAAATTAGAAAAATGATACATTTTTGAATAAAATAAAATAATATGTATTCAATTATTAATTTTTTTTTAGAATACAATTTACCATGGGAAGAAGAAAACATACCATATCCCAATAATATGGCTTCCCCATTAGAAATTCTAATTCAAGCTAGCAATGGAGCATCTGATTATGGCAATAAATTTGGAGAACCTATCATATGTGGCTTTACTCGTTCATTTGGTATGACAGATGAAGTTGGTGTACGACGCGAATGGATTAAACCTATAATGTTTAGCGGAGGATTAGGTACAATGGATGCAAATATGTCTCAAAAAGTTTTACCACAAAAAGGTAAGAAATTACTATTTAAATAATTTTTATAAAACAATGACAATATAAAATATTGAAATTTATTGTATATCAGGTATGGAAGTCATTAAAATTGGTGGTCCTGTTTATAGAATTGGTGTGGGAGGTGGTTCAGCTAGTTCAATTGAGGTAAAATTTATATTTCAAAAAATATGTTAATTATTAGTTAATATGTCATCTTGTTAATAATTGATTAAAAATTAAAAATTGTTAGATACAAGGTGATAATAAAATGGAATTAGATTTCGGAGCTGTACAAAGAGGTGATCCTGAAATGGAACAAAAATTGAATAGAGTTGTTCGTGCGTGCATTGAAATGGGAGAAAAGAATCCAATACTTAGTATACATGACCAAGGAGCTGGAGGCAATGGTATAGAAATTTTTAAAAAGTTATATTACAATTATATATAATAATATTATATCAAATCATTAATTGTTATTTAAATTATTAAATAATAGGCAATGTTTTAAAAGAATTAGTAGAACCCGCGGGTGCAGTGATTTTTGCGAAGAAATTTGAATTAGGTGATCCAAGCATCAGTATTTTAGAATTATGGGGCGCTGAATATCAAGAAAATGATGCTATACTTTGTAAATCAGAAAATAGTAACTTACTTAAAGAAATAGCAATGCGAGAAAAATGTCCTATTAATTTTGTAGGTATTGTTACAGGAAATGGTAAAATTATTCTTTCAGAAGAAAATGATTATGATTCTTCGAAATATTTAAATGAGAATTATAAATACAAAACAAAACATCCAGTTGATTTAGATTTAGAACTAGTATTAGGAAAAATGCCCCAAAAGGTAAACAAAAAATTTAACAAAACAAAAAATGTGTTTAATAAGATTAATAATTAGATTAATAATTAATTATTAATTTATTATAATAATAATTTATTAATATTTTTATAGACTTTTAATCTTCTGAGACAAATAACCCAATTATCTACTATTAAAATACCAACAAATTTAACTATACAAGCTGCTTTAGAAAGAGTTTTACGGTTGCCTTCGGTAGCAAGTAAACGGTATTTAACTAATAAAGTTGATCGTTCTGTTACTGGATTAATTGCACAACAACAGTGTATTGGTCCTCTACATACTCCTCTTGCTAATGTTGCTGTAACAGCAATTTCTCATTTCTCTACTGTAAATAAAAAATAAATAAATAAAAGAAAATAAAATTAATTAAAATAAAGAAATAAAATAAATGAAATATTATAGGTTGGTATAGCAACTTCTATTGGAGAACAACCAATAAAAGGTCTCATAAATTCAGCTGCTGGAGCTCGTATGACTGTGGCAGAAGCATTGACCAATTTAGTTTTTGCACGTATTTCAAATATACAGGTATTAATTTATTATATAATTTAATTTTTGTATATATTTTAAATATATAAATATATTTATATTTATGAATAATAAATTATAAAATATTAAATTATTAATAAATTTATATTTTATATATTTAGGATATTAAATGTAGTGGAAATTGGATGTGGGCTGCAAAATTGCCAGGAGAAGGTGCTGCTTTATATGATGCATGTTCTGCTATGTGTTCAATTATGAATGAATTAGGAATAGCAATTGATGGAGGAAAAGATTCTCTTAGTATGGCTGCGCGAATTGGAAAAGATATCGTTAAAGCACCGGGCACACTTGTAGTTTCTTGTTATGCTCCTTGCCCTAATATCCAACAAGTGAGATAAAAATATTTTTGAAGCATTTTTAGTTTGAAAATTTATTTTTACATTCAATTATTGATATAATATATTATTTTCTATTATATTTTTATTATAGGTAGTAACACCTGATTTAAAAGCTCCTGCAATTGGTAAAAATGGTTATATATTATTTGTAGATTTATCAAATGGAAAAAATCGAATTGGTGGTACCGCTTTGGCTCAAGTTTATAAATCTCTTGGAAATGAAGTTCCGGATGTACAACAAATTGATATATTAAAAAATGCTTTTAATGCTATTCAACTTTTAATTGCAGGTAATTAGTAATCAAAATATAATTTAAAGAAAATTAATAATGTTTGAAATCCTTTTTGTTACATTAGAGGAAAAAATATTGGCAGGACATGACATTAGTGATGGTGGACTTATTACTTGTCTTCTTGAAATGTGTTTTGGTGGTATATCTGGAATAAATGTGAATATTTTACACAAAACAGGATCTCCCATTGAAATTTTATTTACTGAAGAAATAGGATGGATATTAGAAATTGATCAAATAAATCACAATTATATTTTGGATGTGTTCAAACAATTCAATGTTCCTGTATATCTAATTGGACAATCAGAAGGATTTGGATTATCATCAAAAGTATGTATTATATATATAAATAATTTATATCAAATTTTATTATATTTTATTCTTAGATAAAAGTTCAAGTACAAGAAAAACTTGTTCTGGATTCAACAGTGTTATCATTGATGACTTTATGGGAAGAAACTAGTTATCATTTAGAATGTCGACAAACTAATATTGAATGTGCATTTGAAGAATTCAATGGAATAAAAGATAGAACTGCACCAGCTTATAAATTAACATTTAATCCTGATATTAGACCTATTGCAATTTATAAAAATTTATCTTGTTAGTAAAAATTTAATAATAAAACTTGAAAATATCTTATTTAATTGCATGTATATATTTTATCATTTTTACAGCAAAAATTGCAGTTGTTGTATTAAGAGAAGAAGGTATAAATGGTGATAGAGAAATGGCAGCATCTTTGATGGAAGCTGGTTTTGAAGTCTGGGATGTAACAATGCAAGACTTCTTACAAAATAAAATCACATTTGATAGGTTTAGAGGTATTATATTTCCTGGTGGTTTTAGCTATGCAGGTAAATTATTAATAATAAATAGATAAATTATTATTTTACAAAATACAAAGAAATTAAAAATTAAATAAAATAATTTTAGATGTTCTGGGCTCTGCTAAAGGATGGGCTGCCAGTCTTTTATTTAATCCATCTCTTCAAAAACAATTAAAAGCATTTATTTCTCGAAAAGATATATTTAGCTTAGGAGTTTGCAATGGATGTCAATTGATGTCTTTGTTAGGATGGATAGGAAATGAAAACAGTACTGTTTAATTATAAAAATAATATTCATAAATTATTATTATAATTAGTATTTTCAATTGTTTTTTGTATTTCAGACAATACTAAAGAATTAGATATTTTTCTAAATCATAATATATCAGAAAGATTCGAATGTCGATGGAGTACTATCAAAATTGATAAATCACCATCAATCATGTTAAGTGGAATGGAAAATAGTATCTTAGGTGTATGGGTTGCTCATGGTGAAGGAAGATTTACATTTAGAAATGATGAAATTTTACAAAAACTAAAGAAAAATCATTGCTTGGCCATTAAGTATACTGATGATTTTGGTAATCCAACTGAAAAGTATCCATTTAATCCTAATGGAAGTATAGGTAATATTTCTTATAAATTAATATATAAAAGTAAATAATTTACACGATTATTCTTATTGTTAATTATAATTGTAGATTTAAAAAGGTTTACCAAAAAAAAAAAAACAATATATTTTTTATAAATTTATATTGATCACAAATTATTAAAAGTATCTTATAATTTTTTTTATATACAACTAGGTTTTTCCTATTTTTTAAAATTGAGACAAAGAAACAGTTAAAAAAATTTTAATTTTAGACAAACAATTGAAATAATATAAATAATAAAATAATGGTATAACCAATAGATGATCATATATAATTCATATTGTAAAATATGCAATTTTATGATTCATTATAGAAGCTATTGCTGGTATTTGCTCAATGGATGGAAGACATTTGGCATTAATGCCACATCCTGAACGGTGTTCCCAAATATGGCAATGGCCTTGGAAACCTTATGATTGGAAATATACTATTTCGCCATGGCAGCGTATTTTCGATAATGCTTATGCATGGTGTATGACAAAAAACTGATTTTATGATTTTTTATACTTTTCATTATTGCAATTAATATGTAAATGTAAATACAATCATATATTTTTTAAATAAACTATATAACATTATTTAACAAATCTTAACATTTACAGATTATAAAATTCTTTATTTCCTATTTTCTTAATAAAGTATGGTAACATTTTTTTTTGTCAAATATTACAAAAAAGAAATTAAATTACAGTTAAAATTGATTAATAAAAATTAATTTGTATTACTTAAATGAATTCTGTCTCACTTTAAATAGTTGATTCGACGGTGTATATTGTGAAAATTCATTCGTATTAAAAATATCCTCTAAATGTAAATCGCAGCGTAATATTACAACTCCGGAAGGATTAACTTTAACTTTTATTTTCGTTTGCGGTGTTAAAACACCGTAATTTACATCTTCATATAGATCCTAAAAATATAATTATTTATTGAAAGTAATCTAAAAAAAATATATTAAATATATAATTACCTCAACATTATATCCTCCAGGATACTGTAATCCAAGTTCTTTTAACGTAACAGATACATCAGAAGGCGTACCATCTGTTCTTCTGTTCATAAACGCTA
Source organism: Apis dorsata (assembly GCF_000469605.1). NCBI lineage: Eukaryota > Metazoa > Arthropoda > Insecta > Hymenoptera > Apidae > Apis > Apis dorsata. Next base: position 14,529 of record NW_006263980.1, read on the forward strand.
CAGCATAAGAAAAATAATTCTGATAAACAGGAGTAATTGGTCTCGCCCAAATTTCAATACCTTTGTGCTGAAATTATGACTAGATTTAAATATATTTGATAGTGTCTTGTATTAAAAAAAATGAATTTACTAACTTTATAAATTCGTCGACCCTGTATACCTAATGGATCTTGATCTACAGCAATAATTTTTCTATTTTGTAAAATAGCTTTGTATTCTGGCCTGATTGTTCGTAGATCAACAGACATTAATAATGGCGCAGCTAAAATTGCCCATAATGCCATTTGTGTTTTGCTTTGTTCATAGCTTAATCCGAAATTTCCAATAATCAACATATCAGGATCATTCCAATGGCCGGGACCAGCATTTGGCACAATCACATCTTGATTATTTCCATAATAATCAATAATAGTTTCTAAACTATTCCACGAATCTTGTATATCATCAAAATTTCTCCATAAATTACAATGTTCTGTTATAGCAGTGTAATTTGGCTAAAATTTTATAAAATTTAGAATTACACAATGTATGATGATATATGATGATATTATATCAATACCAACCTGCATGCCAGCATAAATTTGATAAACTGGCCAACTACAAGAATATACCATTGCTCGACCAGTTTGATTTAAATAGAATCCAAATTCAGGATATCCTAGAATTTGTTATAAACTTTGTAAATATAGAACATATTAAAGCATATAATGATTAATTAAATTGTTTTAATTATACCTCTATCCATCTCTGAAGGATGGGAATAACATCCATCTAATTTTACATAATCAACATCCCATGATGCAAATGTATGTGCATCAGTTTCTAAATATCCTAATATTCCAGGGTAACCAGCACATGTATAGTTACCAAAATCCTCATAAATTCCAAATTTAAGACCTTTTGAATGAATCTACAAAATGGAAATATGTAAAAACAAATCTATAACTTCTGCGTTAAGTTGAATGATATATCAAAACTTACATAATTAGCAAGACTTTTCATGCCATATGGGAATCTTTGTCTATCTGGCACTAATTGACCATTAACACTTCTATCTTTTTCCAGCCAACAATCATCAATATTAATATATTCATATCCAACTGCAGCATAGCCTTCTGCTACAACAATGTCTGCCATTGTACGAAAGAGTCGATCACTATAAAATATGAAGATATATTAATTATAATTTTAAAATCTTTTCTTCTTAGATTATGATCTATAAATTATTCATCTTCTAAAACATATATTACTCATTATATGTTATTAATGAAACCTTGGACTAGAAAATAGATTTACATAATAATTATGACACAACTCTTAGTAAACTTATTAAAAATCTTATGGTTTCATATTGATGATTTAATATTTAATATAAAAATGATCATATAAAATTATCATATATGATTTTATAATTATAATTAAAATTTTTTAATTATTATTTTATGAAAAAAAAATGCTATTTATTTTTAATTCCATAATTATGGAAAGTGACAATATATTTTAATTTTAAAATTTATATATTAATATTATTAAAATTATCATAAAATTATTTATCTTTTATTATTTTTATTTT
>NW_006263980.1:16880-20105 GCF_000469605.1 Apis dorsata
AAATTTTTTAAAACATTTTTACATGAAAATATTATATATTTTTGTTTCATTATCATTGAAAATTAAAATTTTTGATATTTATTAAAAAATATATAAATAATTAACAAAAATACTAATAAGATTTTATTTTATATATTATTAAATTAATTAATTAATTATTAAATTATAATATATTGTTAAATATTATATATAAATAATTTTAAATAAAGAATAAATAATATTCTAATTTTGAACACAAATTCTATTATTCTAATTTTTCTACATAAAATATATCTAAAGTTAATGTCAAAATACATAAAAAGAATTCAAAATAATTATTTACCTGATACAATTTTCAGGATCATTTTTGCAGTCTGTATTACACCTGAATCGTTCCCAGGCAAGCCAGCCCATCGGTGGTGTTTTCACGAGACCATTTTCAAGGGCCAATGTCAAATCAGCCACTGACACAATTAAACACCATATCCATATTATCTGCAACATTCTGCAAAAACACGTTTCTTTCTAACTATTAAACTTTTCACCAATTTTTAACCAAACATTAATTATTTTTAATTTTATGATTTTAATAGCATAATTTATGAAAATCTGAGTAAATTAACAAAAAAAAAAAAACAAACTCCGTCAGAGTTAATAAGAAATCTGGTCATTAGGAGCAACGCAGAACTTCCATCCACATCCTGCACGGCTGTTGGCAGACTGTGACTGATCTGATATAAGACCTCCAACCTAAGAGTACTTTCACCCAATGCCCCATTTCATTTTTACACACCAATCACTGTCGTTTAATAGTGTGAACACATTGATTTCCTTTCGTATACACAGCGAGTAACTTCACACACTAACGTATAGATTGGTGTTGTGATATTATAATACAATTATTACATTTAAAGTATTTATTTTATCCTATGAATCTTCTTTATCTTTGATTATTTTGAATGATGATTATTAAAATGATTATTAATGCTCTTTGTGGCATAATATAATATAAATAATAATTTAAATATAATATAATATAAATAATAAATATAATAAATAATATAAATATTAATAACATAAATAAATATAAAACATAATCTATAAATTTTCTCCAGTTTAAAAATATTTTTTATTTATGTTTAATTTTTTATATTATTGCTATATTACATCTCAATGATCCATTTCATTAACTGAAAAAATTTGAAAAAGTTTTAGCAAGAAAAAAAAAAACAGTTGTTCTATAATAAATCAATGATTAAATGAATGAATGATTGATGAATGAGGTTAATTTTAAACTTTTCAAGAATAAAAATATTTGTTATACGATTTTAAGATAATAATTTAATATTTTAAGTCAATAACTTGAAATTTTAATTACTTAAGATAAATAATAAAAAGTTTGTTATATGAATTCAAATACGAGATGAACAAATAAAATGTGCATTATATAAATTTGAAGACTGTTAATAAGAAAGAAAACAATTAAAAAAAAATTATAAAAAATACAGTAAAAAAATAAAGATAAAAAATTTTTTAATTTGTCGATAAAATGATAGTTGAATTATTTTTGACTTATTATTTATTTTTTGAATTATTATAAAAGTTCTATTTTTTACTTTTTTTTTCTTAAATATAAAAAAATATTTAAAATGTTGATTTAATTTGATTTTTGACTTTCATCAATATCTCAAAAAAATTAAATAAATAATTAATTTTATATTAATATAAATAAGGTATTTTGATTACTAATTAAAAATTAAAATTGAAAATGAATTCTAATATTTCTTTATCGACTGACGATATTGTATTAATATTAGTCTAAGAATAGATTTTTAACAAAATTCTGTTGTTATACATGTGTCTAAAATAAGATCAGAGTTTTAAAAAATTTTTATACTCATAATAATTCAACAACAAAAAAAATTGATTAAATAATATTACTCAAGTATAAATTCGATATTGAATTCTTTTTAAATAATTAGTTTTATAAATAAATTAAAAAATATTTCGAAAGATTATAATATCTATATATTATCAATTATATATATATATATAGATATTTTCGAAATTTTCAATTTTTCATTTGATAAATAGTATGAGATGTAACAATTTTTATTATATGTATATTTTTTTATTATATATATATATATATATAAATATTATTATGTAATTAGTAAGTAATATTTTATTATACAAAATTATAATATTTATTTCACTGTATTTGATTCAATAAACTAATAAAATTTTTTATATTTTTTTTATTATTTTAAAATTTATACTAAATAATGGTTAAGCGATAATAAATAATAATAGTGTGAATAATAAATAATATTATTAAATTTAATTTAATAAAAAGTTTAATATTGGTTTTAACATTTTTCAATGAATACTTACCTTTTTCAACAAATTTATGTTTCTGACACAAAACATGTTTCAATACGTCGTGTATCGTTTATATACTGACAAATTTGTATACACAAGACAAATGAATGATAGTTGTTTCAATATCGCGCAATAGATAACAAATTTTTCCATTTTCTTATTCAATTGTTTATGATAAGAATAATGAAAATACTATTAAAATTTTTTATAACATTCTTATTGTAAATATAAGATTATATGATTAAGTGAAAATAATTTTAATTAATTTTATGAATTATTTTTCTAAATATAAATTAAATATATTCTAATAAATTTTAAATAGAGATTTTCTAGAATATTTGAAATATTTTGATTGTTTTTATTTTTTATTATAATAGATCTATAGATATTGTTGATAAAATATTAATTAATAAGATTAAATGAATATTATTTAATGTAATTTTATAGCAATTTATACATTATATAATTTTTCTTTATATTTCATATATAATATATTTAATATTTTTTAATCAGATATTACTAATAATACTAATAATTACTAATATTACTAATAATTACTAATAATTTATTTTGTTATTAATATAAGAAATTATCAAAAAATATAAATTAAAATAAAATATATTATATTATATATATATTATATGTATATTATATATATATATTTATATATTTTTCAAATTACTCGATGCGGGAGGGTGAATCGAGGGTGGCGCCACGATGCGTCACAATATCAAATCATTTGTTTTCTATCTTCGTTTTGCTAGTGATGTACCTCTCTTCGTTTAACCTCTTCTTCGTTCTCGTTCGGTCGTTCTAAACCCTCAACAATCCCGCAGCCACCGTTTAACGCGGGGCTGCTGGAGG
>NW_006263980.1:20256-26971 GCF_000469605.1 Apis dorsata
AAACGTGTTTACCACTTGGTCGCGCAAATTTTCTTTATACCGCGTGACGAATGTCGATTTACTATTTATCAATGATTCTTCGATTAATCTTGTCGTGCGATATGTCATGTGAGTAACGTTCATCGTGCGTTCTTGACGTGTTATGGCGTGGAAATGGTGGTCAACCGTTTCAGTGATATCGCTCTCGTTCGACGATACCGGAATATATTGCTGAATTGACGACTAATTGTGTGAAATTTTCATGGAAGCATGAAGATCCCACCCCTGTCATGACCAAGGTAGGCGAATATCTTTGATTTTTCAACTTTCATTCCGTATTATTATCTGTCAGATTTTATAATGGATATTGTGTTTCGTAAGCACGTTTTCTTTTCATTTCAATATATTTTCATAATACAATTCTTTTTATTTCGATATATTTTCATAATAGCAAAAATAGATATATTAATTAACAAATATCATGTTGACAAATTTAAAGAGAACATTTTAAAAGAAATTTTAAAACAATCTTTAAATTGATTTAAAGTTGAGTTAAGTTGATTTAAAAAAAGATTCAAAAGAAAGATTATTAAATAAATTGTGTTATAGAGTGCATCTGCAATCTGTTGGTGCATCAAAGCATCTCAAAATTTTTCTTAGAATCAGTGATTCAGGATGATGCATTTCTTGCATCTTTTTTGTTGGATTCGAGCAATAATTAAGACTTTGAGATTGTGTTCTATTGCGGAAAAAATTGGGTGTCTTTTTGAATGATATATTTTGATGCCATTGATGCGCAAGGGACTTGGACAAATCGTATGAATGGGTAATGGCGGCATCCAGAGACAATAATTTTAGATAGTGATATATCTATAGCGCTGCAATCGTTCCATTGATCTGTGTTACATCGAATACATTTTCCGATTTAAATTTAGTAAACTTTTTAAAAATTGTAATTTATAATCTATATATCTGAAGTTTTATTATATTTAATTTAAATAATAAATATTTTTTATAAGTTTAAGTTATTTTGTTGATATGATAATGAAATAATACAATTAATGATTATTATTTGCTCTTTATCAATTTGTCAAATGCAAAAAATTGGTTTAATATTATGCTTATTAACATTATTAAAGATTTATTAATTAATTATAAGATAAATTTAAGGATTTGTTTTAAAAATAAGAATTTAAAAATGCAGAAAAAATTTAATTTAAAATTTCTTTTAATACTTACAAAAGAAAATTTTTTTTATATATTTTTTAATATTAGTATATTATATTTTTTAATATTAGTAATCTTTTAAATCATCAAAAGATTCATTGTAAAAATTCTTGCAATATAATTTACAATTAATTTTTTTCATTACTATTCAATTCAATTATGCATTTTTTTCAGATGATTGTATTTATGAAATTTTAAATATTTGTATATAAGCGATCCAATATAAAGGAAATTCTGGTTGGTAAACGGCCAAAAAAATGGCATTATGTGCAATGACATTTTTCATTCGTAGCCCATTTTGGCTCACTATTTACCATATTTTATCTAGGGCGGCACGGGTAAATCGATACGCGCTACTTTCATTCATGGCTGTTTCCCCTCACACGGTTAGCACGTTGCCTCTATGTACCACCACTGACAAGCAACCACCACAACCCCTTATCCCCACCATTACCGACACTACTACTATTTCGTCCATTAGTAGCATGGTTATCTCTGTTGCAGTGATTCTCAAATCTCTTCTTTCTTCATCTTATGTTATCTATATAATATATAATGTTATCTGTATAACATTAACGATCATTACCATGAGACATTGAATAATTTTTATAAATCTTGAATAATATGCTTTTTATTTAGGTTTAACATATAGATTTATAACTTTATTGATCTCAATATACGTAATAATTTTTAAAATTAATTTTTATGATATATTTTAAAATTAATTGTTTAAAAATTATAAAAAATCCAGTGAATAAAAAATATATAGAGGATCGAGCAATTTTATATTTTTTAAACTATTTTTTTTTTTAAGAAATATTTCTTTATCAATTTAAATTATTCACGAGCTTTTATCTAAAGAGAAAACGGAATTAAACGGATGAATAAAGAGACTGAAATTATAGATTAAATTAACAGATTCTATTTGCATATTAGGTTAAGATGGATTTCTGTTTCTTCTCCTCTCTTCTCTCTTCGTGTTCAATATTGTATGACAAATAAAAAAAAATATCTTTTGATATGAGATCTTTTCTTCTTTTTATATTTATTTTTCTTTTCCATCTATCGTTCATTTAAACAATAATATCAATATACGTATGTATAATATACATACAGATAACTTAATATAGTTGGCTTTCAATTGAAACGTAATACAAAAGATGCATAACATACTTATGAATAAAATTTTTACATTTAATAATAAAACATCAAATACGCGTGTAATTTAATTATAATTATAATTAAAATTTATAAATACGATATTAGATATTTTAATTAGTAAAATGCATGGTAAATTTTTATTATTGCATCATTGGAAATATTTTTCATATGTGTAATAATGAATAAAATAATAATAAAAATAAGAAAACAATATGTTTAGTCTCGAAGGAATAAAAAACAAGTTGAGAATCAATGTTTTGCTAACACATTGATGTTACTACCACATTCACCTTCTTCGGATCCATCCTTATTGGCTCATGAGTTGCGAGAGTCACCAGCACCACCTCCGCTATCATTTCCTCTGCTACCAACCACGCTGTTCATAGCGATGGGGATGATATTTTTTTCACGATCTCGATCTTTTATTCTTTTACATGCAATTTTGGATCATCTCCAATTATTTTTCATCATAAAAATTTTTTATATAATAATGTCACATAATATATCATAAAAATGATATATATATATATATATATATATATATATATATATATATCAAACTTATATTATAAAAATAATTCTTATCTATAATTTTTATAATTTCAAAGTATAATATTAACATTCATTTCATTTTCAAATATTCCAAAATATATTTTTCGTATGTCATTATCGATTATAACTATGCTAAAGATAAGAAAAAGTTACCGAGAAGTTAGATCGAAGCCATCACTAGCTATTGCTTCCATTATATATCTACTATATCGCGCTATCCCCACTCTTCCATACACGTCATTGCTGACGCCCATCTCTGCTGCCGAGTATAATTTCTGTAACGTTCGTAGCTACTACAGTCTTTTCATCCTCCATCCTTCGTTCGCCCTTGTCCTGACCCTTCTTCATCTCCTCGTCATCAGATTACCATCCTTCATTCCTCCCTCCTCCCCTCTATTTCTTTGTTTCTCTATTCGTTCCTTTCTTTCTCTGATTTTCATTTTTGCGCATACGATTCATCAACTCTTTTTGCCCATTTATTTTTAAACTCGATTACACGGAATAATTGATCTCATAATCAATTTTCTTGTTACGTAGAAGTTTAAATTTTTTCAATCATAAAAGAACTATTGAAATTTTGATTTTAAAATTTAAAAAAAAAATTTTAATGATTGAGTTACAAGGATGGATTGGTTAAAGAAAAATAATGTAATTATATATAATATGTTATTGTTTTATATATATATATATATATATATATATAATATGTTATAATATCGAAGTTAAATTTAGAACAATAATTCATATATTTATCGAATTAGAAACGAATCGAAGTCGATCAGTTTCAAACTTCTAATTTAAGAATTAAGATAATAAATAATAGCATGTGAATAATGTTATTTGCACTCGAATAATATTCGAATTCAAAAAATCAAATTTTAGCTCGAGATAAGAGATCAAATATTTTTGCATCCATTTCATTAAATGTAATAAAACATAAAAATTTTTAATAATAAAGAAATATACATATTTTTTATTAAACATAATTTTTTCGAAATTATATATCATTTCTGTGTTCAGTTTCAACACACTTTCTTTTTCATGGACATAATGAAACATGTCGAACATTTCATTATACTCTGTTAAGTATTTGTTTACATACATCGCGTTTAGTGCTGCAGTGACCGAGCCAGATCAACGAATTTTACAATTTCAAATAGATTTTATTGCTGCATTGCCAGATCGTGCGTGCTTCCAGTTAGATATAATAAGTTATAATATAAATTTTCCACGTTCTCGAAGATTTCTCGAAATAATCCCTCGATTGATTTCCTTCGTTTTTTTTCTTTCAAATAATTAATAAAAATGAATCCATATCATCGTAATAACTCTTGGAAATTATTAATACGAATTAATCCTTATTTATATCCTCTTGATCTTATCAAATTATTTTTATCAAATTATTATTGTTATAAATTCTATTTAGATTTATATATATATATATACATACACGATTCGAATTAATCACGAATTGTGCAATATTTTAAACAACATTGTTGAAAACTTTAATCTCGAGTTGAAACACTCGACTATTGTGTCTGGTGATTAGAAAGGATATGAGAATTTTTCCATTAATTCTCTTATGCTCGAAGCCGCGATAAAAACCTGATCGAAGCAAGGTTTACTATGTATACTATATGTGCACTGGTGTCATTGTCTTCCATCTTTCGATACTTTCTATCATATTATTGTGTCCATTGAGAGACAAGTACGCTATAATTTCGATCAAATTATAAAATTTAAAATAAACCATAGTGACTTAAAATTAGTTAAATTTTGACGAGGAAAGGAAATAATTATTTCAGAGATGATCGTTATTGCAAAATTTGATTTGGAAAAAGAAAATTAGAAAATTAGGAACATTAAGAGGAATTAAATTAGATTGTTTATCTCGGATCGGAAGTAAGGTATTTAATGGTATTTATAATAAATGATTAGATATAGAACTGACTACGTCAGTTTTGACCTAGACATCGACTCCGTGTCTCCTGTACTTTGCATATTTTACTTCGACATTTTATTTTTATTTCTGATCCGATTTAAATCATTTAAATCGAATATTATTTTAATATACACATATACATAATGCAAATATTAAATGACGATTTAGAAAAGGCGTTTTTTAATAAATTAATAAATAAAAATATTTCGTAAATTATTTTTGTAAAAAATAAATAAATTTTAACAATTTTTATAATCTTGTTTTCATTTGATCATTAAGCATCGTATATCCAGTTTAATGAAATTTAAATCACAAATCGTGGGAAACGAGTTTCAAAATTCACTTCTATGCAAAAATTCGAGGATCAGCAGATAACTTCTTCTCTATTCTCTATGAAAGGAAGAGTGATTAGACTGTAGTGTAACTGCGGTTTGAAAGTGCGGAACAGTAGAATACGATCGTTCATGATCAACCACGTTGAAAGTGCCTCGCCCATAAAGGTCAATCCCTCTTGGTCTAAAATTAGTAGTAATAGTAATAGTCTTCCTGGCAAAGAAACAAAGCTCGTAGATCCGTGAAACAATTTTTTTTTTTTATTCAAACAATATTAATCAATATTGTATTATAATCAATATTATAATGTAATATTAATCAATTTATATTTGTAATATTATATTTGTAATATTTGTAATTGTATAATGTATCAATTAATTTATGCCTTCAACAAACAATTTTAAAATTCGTTAAAATTTTTATGATTTGAAAGATTAAAAGAAGAGGAGAAAAAATAATAAATCAAATTTGACAATATATTTAACGCATTAACTTTTAAAATGTGTATCAAGATGAAAATCTTGCTACGCAAGATATATCAATTCGATGCCGATTTATATATATGGAGAAACGAACGAAAAATAATGATAAAAAGAACTCGAGAAGTTTAAAGGTCTAAATATTCAATTAACATCTTATGAAATATATATATATATATATAATATAATCTTGATTTGATTTTAATAATGAATCGATAAAATAATGGTTACATGATATTTTAATTCAGAAGCTCAAATTGTAGAGATTTTAGATAGAATCTAAAATCGCAATTTCATCGCTCATTTACCAACAGAGAAAGCGTTGTTACGAGCGATTATTCTTCTTTCCACGCTGTGAAACTGAATGGGATTGGATTCGCTATAATCGTTCAGTGGTTAACGCAGATTAAGAAATGATGAGTAAGATCGTTTAATTAACATCTGATTTACATAGAAATATGGTGACAATTTACTTTCTATGTAGATATATCGATAGACAATATATATAGATTTAAATTAATATCGCAAAATGAAATAAGATTTAAAGATTTTAGGATAGAGGTGTATTTGAGCAAATATTTTTAAAATTATTATTACAGTGTTTCCAGATCGAACATGTTGCATTATTTATTACGAACATGATTATATATATTTCATAATTGGAGAAGTTTTGAACATTCGAAGGTCATCTTTATGCTTGGACTTTTTCTCTTTTTGATGTAAGAATCGCGTGATTTTTTTTTTATATATATATATATGTGCAATGGCAAGAAAGATACGAAAAACAAGATACAATCAATTAAATTATATTTCTCATGCCAATTAAATTAAATGGAATTCTACTTCGTTTCGATTTTTATCTCAAAAATTTTTATCTCTTAAAACAATCTTGAAAGATAAAAAAGATATTCGAATTGTTATAAAAAATCAAATAGTCAACGATAATTGTACTTTGAACATTTTAAAAATTTCTTCTTGCGATCCGTTTGCTTAGAAAAGAATAAAAAAAAAAAAAAAAAAAAAAAAAAAAAAAAAAAAAAAA
>NW_006263980.1:27248-30075 GCF_000469605.1 Apis dorsata
GATTTCCGAAAAGCTTAATATTCCTAAAGAAGTATGAATCGTTCCCGAAACATCGATGCTCGAACGTTATATAGGCCGAGGACATTCTTTTCCTCGGAGAATGAAAGCAGTTTTTTTTAGAGAGCGATCTATTCTCGCGCATGAGCCGAGAATTCGCGTCAGAGAAATTGTAATAATCTGCCGAGTATATATTAACCAAAACAAAAGAAAATTCCGTGTCAATCGAACATCCGTCGGCCAGCATTGTTTAACCTTACAAATGCCAACAGACAGATTGTTCAAGGTTTAAAAATGTTATTCATCGCTTCGTTATTAATTAAATTTATGCATGTAACGCATCCTACGCGATTTTTTATTTTTTCCTTTCTTTTAAAACGAGTTATGACACGTGGGAAATGTCAAGATCAAAATGTCTACCGTTATTTTTTTTTTTTTTATTCTCACGATCGGTCAAACAATCATTTTTCTTTTCTTAACACGATTCATTTCTGACGTTCAAGCCTTTGTCTGCTGCCTCTGCGTATTTTCGTTGCGTATCCATCATCGGTTGTGACGGCCAAACTGAATTTTTTACTATATTTGTTTTGTAATTTTAATTCGCGTAGAAAACATATATTGAATGGCAAAAGTTCATCTTGGCATGAATGAATTTTAAAAAAGATTTCTTGTAATATTTTATATTGTGAATTTGTAACAAGGAAATTTTTAAAATTTCAATATTGAATATTTGAATTTTTTAAATAAACTTTTCAATTTTCATATTCGAAATTGAGAATGAGAAATCTTCTATTTTATGACAGTTACACTGATAATTAATGTATCGAAATTTTATAATAACAATGATTGATTTATCGAAGAAAATAAAATTTTCCAACTGTTTGGTAATACTCGCTGTATATTACCAATTTTTATAAGTATCTTTTACTCTAATGTTGTTTTTTTTTTTATACAATTTCAATGAAATTATATAAAAAATGAAAAGATTTTATCTTGTCTATCGAATTTCAAAATATTGTGAAGAATTAAATATTGACAATAATGGTATCGCATGGATTTTAGAAATCTCCGTTTTGAATACAAATGAGCTAAAGAAACGACTATTTGGAAGAACCAATTAGAAGAAAAATATTTGACTTGAAGATGATAATGTTTTTTTTTTTTGAGATGTTAAATTTATACGAAAATATACGTACAAATATGATTTTGAACAGTATTTTACAATTTTTAGGTTAAATTTTTAAAAAAAATCTTCCTTCTAAGAAAATTTGCAGTCTTTCCATTCTGAAATATAAAAATAAAAAAAAAATTAACAGAGAAAAAAAATATAAGAAATAATTTTTCCACATAATCGTTTGATTTTTTTCCATAAAAAGACGTTATCATCCTTGGCAATACAATCCGCAAATAATTCTTAAAAATTACCGTAATCCACAACAGATTGCGTTACTATTTTTGATTAATATTTGATTATTAACCAATTGTAAGAATCTAACGAAGGAACTTGAAAATATCAACACCGGTTTTTTTGTGACCCAATTGGTCATGTCCTTACACCTTCGATGGAATGTGGGTCGAGTCGAGCATTGTGTCTGAATCCGTGTCTGAAATTGAAAACGATCGTCATTCGCTGTTTGTAATAATTTCTTAGATAATAATTTTGTCCCAAGATTACACGTTAATCTTTTATAATATCGTTTCTAACCAATAAAACCGAAATCGGGAAAAAGAAATGAAAAAGGGAAAAAAGTTCATTTAGTTTTTATCGAAGTTTCTTAAAAAAGGCAAATTCGATTCATGTAGATCGAAATTCTTTCGGTGTGCATAGTTATTTCATCCGTCTACATACTCGATGACCGTGATTACGAGCGAATTCTTGACCAGTTCTCGTTTTCATTCCTTACTTTCCGCTTATTTGTTTTCTCTTTCTATGTTCTACATATCACTATCGCTTTGCAAATTGTCACCAAGTTATTCCTATCATTTCTGTAAAATTGATACCCAACCGAATCTTAATTGGAACGTAAACTTATTTTGAATTTAACTGAAATATAATTCAAACCTAACCTAACAAACTGTATAACTTAAATCCGTTTTAAATTTAATTTAATGAAAAATATAAATTCATATCCTTGTATAAAGTAATTAATAATTAAGTAATCTTAATTGAAACCTAACCTAAAAAAACTTAAATTTAATGAAAAGTAAAAATTCATATTCTTGCACGATGTGTTTTCAATGTTTTCAACGAACAGTATACTACTCGTGAGATTAAAAACTTATTTTTTGATCCAGTCATTGTACAGAGCTTATATTTTACATTAAGGAGATTAAGAAAATAATATAACATTGTTATATCAATCACGACATTATATCGTAATAACAACAATTCTGCACCAATAGATTTTATCAATTTTACCCTAGATTCTAGGGACTTTGAATTTTTGCTAAAAAAAAAAGTAAAAGATATTTAATTAACATGGTAATTAAAATAAATAAAAAAAATAAGAAAAATTTTTTGATCTTGCATAATACAAACTTGTTACTTATATATCAAGTGACCTTGTTAATAGATACACAAATTATGCGATATATGTATATATTACAAGAAATATACATCGAAGAGGATGAAAAATCAGCTCCAGGGAGATTAGAATTTTTAGTAATTGAGATTTTATGAGAAAAAGGACAGATTGGTAGTATGTCAAGGATATCTTTCGAGGTCATCGGTGATCTTTACAAATTTTTTTCCTTTTTTTGGAAGGAAGAAAAATGTACGTTATTTCAGAGTAACCCTGACATTTCAAATAAAAAAAAAAAAAAAAAAAAA
>NW_006263980.1:30299-39517 GCF_000469605.1 Apis dorsata
TTTCATATAAAAGAAAAATTAATTCAAAAACTTAAATAGAACATTGCGAACGAAGGAATCACATGATTATCTGATTAAACATGAGATCTAACATGATTTCTATTATAAAAAATATTTTAACTCGAAAAAGTAACTTAAACGCGATGTAATGGATCCATTTGGAATATGCTAAAAAGATTTATCGTTTTTGTGAATTTAATTATATGATTTTTAATTTAATATTAGATAATTTTTTGATATATTGTTTGATAAAAATAAAAAAAAAAAAAATAGATTCAGATATTCGGCCCAAAGTGCTACGTTTCATGAATCTCTGAAAGAAATCGTAAGATCGTAGGTGAAAGCTGCGCTGATTCTTGCAAGTTATTGCGTGAACAGCGCTCGATCGGTGAGGACAGGTCTACTCTCAAAGGTTCCTTTGTTGCATAACTTCATAACGATCAGCACTCTATACTTCGATTCACCGTATGATTCATTTTTCGTTATAATTTATTTTTGTGTTTTCTTATTGTATAAGAAATTTTCTTTTTATCAATTTTTTTTTTTGTTTTTAAAATTGTTACTAATTGTCATCAAATATAAATGTAAAATTTAATCGTTTTATAAGATAAATGGTCTTCGATCTAAGAGATACGATTTTCAAAGAAGTGACAATGATATTATGTTTTAATATTTTTCTTACTTTATATGAGGAGAGAAGAGAATTATTCGAATATTATAAAATATTGAACGAGTATTTCCGCGCAAAAAAATAATACTATTTTTAAAGTGATGATATTACGCTATTGTAACGATGTCAATAAAATAAACTTAACGATTCTTAACGGTGCTTTAGCACACCTTATTATGCGATTCACGTACATAATTCACGCTTTATGTAAATATTATATGCGTATTTTACTATCGTTTAATTACATTCATTGTTTCGTGATTTATCATCTATTGAAATTATTGCCTTTTTACTCGACAAACAAATCGCAGAGTATTAATTATTGTTTAAATCTTAAATGTACAGCTAAAAAGGAAAAAAAAATATATTGCTTTGTAAATTTTTTCATAATTATTTTTCTTCTTCCGTTTAAATAAATCATATTTGTTATTGTGATTAGAAAATTTTTTACTTCATATCTTTAATTTTTTATTTCTTAAAATATTTTATACAATTAAAAATATCTTTTGATTACATCAGACTATTAATAACCTTCGATATATATCTGCTGAATTAACGAATTGAAAAAAATTTTTTGTATAATTTTAAAAAATATAATCCATAAAAACAAATTATTAACTTTAATTGTTAAATCATGTAAATTAAGGCCCTTTGCATACTTTTTATTACACGATTTATATATCTCTTTTCGTTGTTTTCAATTAAAAAAAACAAGGAAAGATTATATGATCGTAAAAAATTTATAATAATGAATTCCTTAGGCAGAATCAGTTTCAACCATAGATTGCAATCAATTCTAGTTAGACCGGTTTTTATTAATAAAAATGTAAATATGTCTTAATATATTCCGAATACAAATTTATAAATATAACGATACATTAAAATGTTGAGATAACTGAATAAATTATACGACCAAGATATTGAGATAAATTCAAATAATTATTTAATAAAGAAAAGGGCAGCTAAAAGCAAAAAAAAAATATTGAGAATTTAATATTTAAAAAATCGAGTCTTATTTTTTTGAAAAATATTGATTTTTAAAAAAATTGAAAAAGACAGATTTATAATAATTTTTTTACTTATTTTTAAATTGCGTTTAAATGCGTGTTTACGCGCTGATACTATCTTCTCCTTTCTCTTCGACACTTTCACTATCACTTCGAACAGCTGTGAATTCTGCTCAGATATTGCTACTTCTCTAGGAATAATACTTTTCACTGAGAAATTATTCTATTTGTTACGAGTAATTTTTCAAATTATTAATTTTTACGTAATTTTTCATCTCATCAACAATGTTAGATTTTTACGAATAAATTTGTAAATAATCTTTTGAACAATTATATTTAGTTTTTACATTGAGGACAATGACAGAAATTAAAGTTTATGTCTTCTTTAAAACATCATATTCTTTTCTTTATAAATTTAATTCTGTCTTTGAAGTATCAAGTTCATAAATGAATGAGTGATAGTAGCGTAGAAGCAAAATGTCGACTAATTGAAATAATTGGGCAGAAGTATAGGTTATTATAAAATTCGAAGTAAAGAATCATACGTTTAAATTGCGCGCGCGTTCTAGTTAAGATGGTTGGAATAACATTGACGTTGGTCCAGCGTGCGTCCTTAAATTAATTAAACTAGCGCACCAAAATTAACCCAGTTATGCGAAAGAGGATATCGAATAAATTCAACGCGCAGCCGCATATTGGTGGCGTCAGCACGTGTATGTACGTGAATTATCTAGTTGTAATAGTATGCGTGTGTTGTTCATGGACAGTGAAAAGGATGAAGAGGAAGAGAAGATGAAATTATAGAAGAGGGATATATTCATAGAAACTCAACAAAACGAAAAATGAAGAAAGGAAAAAGAAACTTTAAAATGAAAACAAATTATAATTTTATAAAGTTGTCATTTAATAGAACGCTAAAAAGAATTATGGATCAAAATAAAAAATTTTAATATACAATAAGAGAAATAAACATAAACATTAAAGTTTAATCGATTTGTAAGATAAATACAATCATAGAAAGAGGAATAGGATAGGGTGAATTAGAATAGAAGGACAATGACTAATATAAGATTATAAATCTATAAATAATGAAATAAAAAAAAAATATAATTTTAAAGATTAAAAATAATTCTTCTAGTTCAATACATCAGAATGGAAAAAAAAATATATAAAGAACAGAAAGAGTAATGAATAATCGTTTGTTTCAAAGCGAAAACGAAGAAGGTAATAGAGAGAATAATAGAGAGCCAGCGAGAGTAAAAAAAGAATTCAACTTTAATTTCAATATTATATTCAACTCGAATGGATTTCTAAAGATCCATTGTTATATATAACCTAGAGAATTATTTGATTTTTTTTTGTCTATATGTTACATATACGTATAGCAAAAAATATATGTTACATATACGTATAGCAAAAAATCATGATGTGGAAAAGCACGATAGCTTTGACGAAGAGCGACAGAGACACATAATCAGAGAGCGTTGGTGTTGGATGCAGGGTGGAGAAGGCAAGAGAGAAAGAGAATGGGAGGACCATCCCAGATGAAAAGAGACGATAGAAGAGAGAAACAAGACTTCTACATTACCTTTGAAGTCACTGGCTACTACCACCTGCTACCACCGTCGCCTCTATCGGTGGCTGCTGTACACAGAACGCGCGGGGGCGGCGGTGTAGCATCATGGCGAATGGAGAGCAGTGATGTTGTCCACGGTTCCACGGATTGATCCCATCGTTCTCTGGAAACGACACGAAGAGCACACGAATTACTTTTTCGATAGGCCTAGTATCTTTCACCACGGATTTCCGCGATCCGTGCATTTAAACGTGGTGCGCCATTCGACCATCTCTTTTTATTTGACTTCGCGTTAACGATAGTGCATTGATGATTTCGCAATGTTTGTGAGAGAAATTTAATTCGATTTTCCATCATTATTTTTTCAATTATTTTTTTAAATATTTGACAGAACGCCCGATTTCTTAAGAAAAAATTATTGTTTAAATTGAAAAAATTGGTTTATTTTTTTTGTTCTAACTCTGTAGTATACACACGTGTTTCATGACCGTAGATACCGTAGAATTGGAAAAAGATTAGATCGGTCTTCTATATGTGTGCGTTCATATATATTTTTCTCTCTTAATAAAATTATAATTTGTGAATAATTATCATTTGGGATTTTTTTTAATAATGAAGAACTTGATATTCAATATTATCTTTTAATTAAATTGTTGATCGAATTGATTGATATTTGTTTGGATTCTTGATAAACTTCATTGTTGTATCAGTAAATAATAATTATAAAATACGATTATCAGCTTATGATAAAAAAAAATGAGAAATCTTGTGCTTAACTTAAATCTTAAATATCAAGCTCTTTTGAATTTTTGTAAACAAAGGAATTTTTACGGTTTTAATCTTATTATGGTGTGTAAATCTTTGATAAAGAAATCTAAAAAACTCGTGTATCAATATCTCCGTCGAAGATTTTGCTAAATATCTGAAATGCAAAACTTTTACTAAATTTAATCAACATTAAAATGATGTAATTATGATGAATTTCTAAAAAAAAAAAATCATTAATTTTTAACAAATAATTCTGTTAAATTATTAAAAATATCCTCAACCAACCAATCTATCTATCTATTTTAAATTATTGAACAAAATTTCTAACAAATCAAAACTTTTCAAAAACAATCTAAAATACCAAAAAGTTTATTATTTTTGAGCAATCAGTTATTGTTTATTCTAAATCTATAAAAAGGAAATGTTAACAATTAAAATTATTTAAAAGAAATATATAATTAGAAGAAAAGTCGAAAACAACTGTTCACATCATCGATGGGGAGGGGCGTCGTCGATCTGATGACGTTCCTGGACGTCTG
This sequence comes from Apis dorsata, assembly GCF_000469605.1. Taxonomy (NCBI): domain Eukaryota; kingdom Metazoa; phylum Arthropoda; class Insecta; order Hymenoptera; family Apidae; genus Apis; species Apis dorsata. The sequence continues at coordinate 34,860 of NW_006263980.1, forward strand.
CCAGCTTTATCTCCAAACCAGACGAAAGTCGCGGAACTTGTGCACGCTTTGGGCCATCGTGACGTTCATTCGCACAGAGGACACCGGTGAATTTCTTCGTTGGTGTCGTGCCTACACGATTCCCTATCTACGTTATAGGAATGCCAGTTCAGGGAACAAAGAGAAACAAAGAGTCGATAAATTGATCCTGAAAGCCCTCCAAGAATTATTCTATTGCGGATGTTCACCGCCATCCGATCTTGTTAACGGAAAACTGTGATAAATTTTTGAAAATGCACCTGTTGTCACAAATAATAGATTCGTGGAGATTCTTCTGCTCTCAGTCTGCTCTTGGGAATGTAAGTGCATTACATTCTGAATTAGAGATGTTCTATAGTATTTGAATAAGAATAAAATGTGTGTTTAGAAAAAGATTATATGCTTAATAAATATTTAAGGATTAGCTTTACAAAAAAATTGTTATTTGCCAACAAGTGATGTAAGATATAATCATTGTTTTCAACGTGTGAAGAGTTCTTAGTTTGTACTCGATTTTTTCCACGGAATCGTTATGTGGTTTCCGTTTTCAATTTGTTTCTCCCTGAACAGTGTATTTTTTTCTTCCACCGTTTTTCTTGTGACGAAAACACGAGTGGACGTCTTACAGAATTTCTTTTTCGTTAACGGAAAGACCACTCGACCTGTTTACGTCGACAACGTTGACGACAAGCGTTGTAACGAGAATTCTTCACTCCTTGCTTATAAAACTTCGAAAACATTTGTTCGAGAAAGAGTAAGTTATCGTTCTATGATCGATGATAATGATGATGATGACGAACTTCTGCCCGTTTGATGAAAAATGATTAAGATGAAAGGTAAAAAAGTGAGGTTAAAACACACGAAACTTCGAAAATTTTTTTAAAAATCTTCTTACAATTATAATATTGATAGAGTAATTATTTTAAATACGTTGCCTTGAAACGTTTAGCTTGTGTATAATAGTTCTACTTTTTTTCAACATTGAAAGCCAGTGTTCGAAACTGGTCTCAAGTGACAGCTGTCTACACGATTATCTCGTACGTAAAGCAGTGCCGTTCTAGTCAATACACGATTCATTAGAATGTAGGCCAAACCAGAGACGATTAATTAGGTCAAATATGCTACCTGTGGATTCTGGTTCGTACATTTTGCAAAATTGCTGGAACGACTTTAAAATTTCATATTTTAATTTTTTTTGATGTAAAAATTTAAAATAAAACATTTTTAAATGAAAAATTTTTAGTATAAAAATTAAGTGTGAATAATCATTTGGTCTCTGTATCTTTTTTATTATTAATTAATCTTCTAATTAGATTTTCCCTCAACTGGGATTTGCTAAAATCACGGAATAAAAAATTAATAAATTTAAATTTTTTTATAATCATAAAAAAATTCATTATAAAAAATAAATCGAAAAAATATTAATTATTTCAAATAGGAAAAAAGTAATTATTTTGAGTATTTCCAGTCTTTGACTATGGAAGCGAATGAAAGTCAAGGACAGAATTTTTCACGGATGATTTTGCTTGAACTTGATGAAAAAGTTTGGACCAATATTTAAAAATAGGTTAGGTTCCCTTAAGGATGGACGATATATACTTACGTACGTGAAATGTAGAATGTGTTTGGGATTGTTATTTTGGTATCGATGGAAGTATCTTCCAGACAAGTATTTATAACTTTATTTTATGTAACCTCATTATTTAGATGAGATGTAAACTTTGATGATATATAAAGATCTATTTGGAATCAAGTTTTTGAAACATGTTAAATATTCACGATCCCTATATACAAACAGAACACGTGTAAAAAATGTTTGGTAAATGAAAGTGACGAGAAAGTATGAACCGGTATCTTTGAAACCGGAATCCCTTGTTGATCACCGATTAAGGAATATCAATCGATGAATTACCAAATAAACTTAACCTCATGTTTAATTGAAATATCGAAAAGTTTTATTCTATAAGTAAATTTTTAATTTAAATAAAATAAAATATTTAGAGAATCTTGTAAGCATTTAGATGTATTTCTCCTTCTAGTTATTTTCTTCTCAAGTAATTTAAAAGTGAACATTTTATTCCTATATATCATGGGTGATAAACGGAAAACAATAGGACATAACAGATTGTTCAATATAACAGAGCAAATGGAAATGCATCGGGATATAAATTGAAAAGTTTGCTATGAAAAGTTTTTGATATCTCATGTAGTATAAAATCACGTATGTGACGCAATATAGGTAATTATTAATATAAAATAAATATAACTCGAATTTTTATAACTTTATAAGTAATTTTGTCAATTTAAAAAAAATATATAAAAAGTTCTACATTAATATATTCTTGTTGATCGCAGATTATGCAATTCAGTTCTCTCTAATTAAGAATCAAATTCGATTTCTCTTATTGATGATTATTAAGTTTCTGACTGATTGTAGAAATCATTTCAAAATGAAATAGAATAACAAATGGAAATTCAACAGATTTATTTTGATATATGATTTAATAACAAAATAATTTTCAACAGGTTATAATCATAAAAATATTTCATGCGTTATTATATAGAAGCTAGTTTATCATAAACAAATGAATAGAAATAACAATTTTATTACTTTGATATGTATAGGTATAGTTATTTTTTCTGTACTATATCTCCGATTCTAAAATATTTATTCACATCATAAATGAGAAAAATTTAATAATTGAAATTAAGAATAAACTTATTTCAATAATTTATTAAAAAACATCGAAATAATCGCAAATAATGCTGTAATGCTAAACAACCGAGTTTATATGAAGAACGAATCAACTATAATAATTATCAATAAATATTATTCAAGTATTTTAATAAATAATTACTTAATTAATTGTTTAAAGTAACTTTATTCGAAATTTTTAATCAGTTACTCTTTCAACGAGTTAATACCCAATTATGATTCAGGTAAATGTATTTGACTTTTAAGGTTATGTTGTTTTATATAAACGAATAACAGAAATTGTGATTTTTCTTGCAGTATCGCGGACACGCGTGTGGATGAGGGTAAACCATCTTAGCGAGAGGGATGTCTGAAAGCGACGGAGAACAAGTAGCACGGTCGGTGGCCTTGGAGCAAGCCTATGTCCATGAAGTTTACGAACAATGCGCCGAAAAAACAGTTCAGAGTAGACATTGGCCACGAATCTATCAATTTCTTGAAGAATTAGAACCAGGAGCCCTTGTCTGCGACATTGGTAACTTTACTTGTGAAATATCCATTGTGCAATTATCTGAATATGCATTTTTCCTGTATTTGAAATCAACCTTATTATATTCTTACATTTTTCTCATCTAATTAATTGTCTAACCTATAATTTAAAACAAGGTATGGTGCAGAATATAATACTGGATATAATATATATTTACGTTGTATGATTATTTTTTATATATAAAATATTAAATTAATCAAGCAAATCTATTAAAAATGATTATATTTTTAAGATAAATTATTCCTATATAGAATTTATTTGATCACCATTCTATTTCCTTTTCATGTCATTTTAATCATATTCACTATTTTCAATTACTAATAAATAAACTAACAACTTTCAAAAACAATTGAATATTCAAAGATCATATTCAATGAGTTATATCATAATAACTCGTGTGATTGAATATTTAGAAATTCAAATTAGTTGATGATTCCAGACAATTTACTAATATTTTAATTGTATACATCATATTTTAATTGTATAAAATACATATTCATATAGTCTTTACATAGATATTTATTGATATCTTATTATCTTATTCTTTCTTTTACCTAGTTTTTCTTTGCTTAAACTCCTGTTACTCGTGCTTTCACATGATCAATTGACCTCCGCATAGATTTATCAACGCAAATCCGTGCAGATTATACACGTATACCTACATGTATATATGTATAGGTTAGGTGCGCACGGCTGATCCCACATCGTATAACCATCTCTGAAATACCGTGGGATCCGCTCTCTTTAGATTACACAAACTCATCGAACTTTAATGTCGTTTCATGTTTCACATTTGATCCAGTTTTCATACATTGTTCCAACAAATATATTATTAATTTCAGTTGTTCAGTCATCGGTTTTCTCTCATTTTTTATATAATGATCAGCTAACGATTCCCAATTAGATTAGACTAAATCGAAATCGGAAGTCATGATTAAATCTTTCTAAATACGATTTAAAAATTATACAAAGATAATGATCAAAGCATCATTCAAATATTTATAAAATTTTAAAACATTATTATTTATAGAGAATTTTAAAGTATATTATATTACATTAAAAGCTTGATTAAAATTTTTTTCTTTTTATCAACTATATATTATTTAATTATTTTATACAGATAGTACACGTTTATTTATTTATTTATTTATTTTTTTTTTTTTTGCTACAACATTTTAAAATATTAAATGAATCCATCCATCTAATCCTATTCTATTATTATTCTTAAAATTTTTCCGAAATTATTAACTAATATTATTTTTATATAGGTTGTGGCAACGGGAAGTACTTGAGTGTTAATCATAGCATCTTCAAGATAGGAGTGGACCGATGCAAACGTTTTACTGATATCGCGCGTGAAAAAGAAAATGAGGTAAATATATATATATATATATA
>NW_006263980.1:39573-41824 GCF_000469605.1 Apis dorsata
CAAATTAAATCTGATATCGGAAACAGATTCTTATGTCTATTTCCTGTGTTTGCCAGTATAATCATAAGTAGCGTCCATAATTATATCCGGAAGATAGTTTTTCTCACCACTTATATTTTGTAATTATATTTGAATTAAGAAATGACTAATAATATCCTCATTGAATATACAAAAGGATAAGAAATGATTTATATAATTTTTTGAATTAAGATATTTTTATATTAAAAATAATAAAATTATAATTATTTATACGATATGAATATAAATAAATATCCAAATACGCATATTTTTATTTTTTTTTTTTAAATCAATTTTTAACAAATAATTTTTTTAATTTCAAAGAATTATAATTGAAATGTTTAAATTTTGTTAAAATTGATTGTTTAGGTACTGATTTGCGACAATTTAGCCCTCCCGTTTCGAGATGAGAGTTTCGATGCGGTTCTCTCGATCGCGGTGGTGCATCATTTCGCCACAATAGAGAGGCGGGTTCACGCGCTAAAAGAACTCGCGCGGGTGTTACGGATCGGTGGTCGATTGGTTATATCAGTATGGGCTATGGAACAGAAACACAGAAAGGTAAACAAAATTAAAATGATTTAAATCATTTTTAATTTTATATTATTTTTCAATATTTTTATTTTTACCACTTATTTAAATATTTCATGTTACTTTTTCATATTTTTATTTTTATTTATTTAATTTTTTTTTAAGCGAGAAATACATATTTAATCATAGTGAAGAATTTTCTGAATGTACCAAAAACTACATTGTATGAGAAGCATTTAATTTTGGATTACAAGCCATTGCAAGGATTTGTAGATACAGTTATATATATATATATATATAGGTTATTCGATTGAGCTTAAAAATGTCGTCATCCGATACCATTGAATTGAAATGGTATTCAAACATGCCTTGAAATACACCCACGCAAGCATGACGGTCAATCGATATGATTATTCCAATGCACGTAGTAGTCAAGGTAAACCTTTGAATTTCTATTGCAGATAATATTATTTTTTAACTCAGGATTTTGTTCATATATTTATTGGTATTGTACATTTTTTAAATTAGCACTGGAAATTTTTTTTTTTTCAAACACATTGTATTTTAATTAAAATTCATGATTTTTTAGTAACTATTTAAAAAATTCTTATTAGTAAAAATATGCAAATTTTATTTTTTTCCAGTTCGAGTCTCAAGATGTCTTAATACCATGGCCCAAAGCATACTGTATGAATTCAAATAGATCGAAACGTTCAAGTGCACCATATGCCAGTAACTTACATTCCAATCAAAATGCTCAAAAATTCTTATCATCTTCCAAAAGGTATCTAATTATCTAAATAATTCAAAATAATAAAATTAAATTTTAAATTTAAAATTTTAAAATTAAATATCTAAAAAAAAAAAAATTAATAAAAAAATATTGCATTTAAACTTAATATCTAATATTTAAAATTCAAATCGAAAATATTTGGAAATTTTTGAAAATTATATTTCGTCTATCCTAGTTTGTCCTTTTTTCTCTTGAAACGTATATTTTTTCTTCTTCTTTATAAAACGCTTAAAACGAGGCATTGACATCGATAATTAGTGCTAATGGGATTCTTGCTTCAGAAATAGCCAACGAAAATGTAAAAGCAAGAGCTATTGGATCGACCCGATATTCAGTCCATCACCATCAACCAGTAGTTTATCCAGTCCAAATGAGACGTGCTACAGCTTTTTCCGCCGTGCTTTGCAGGTATAATAAATATATACTTATACAATACATTTTTATTTTTCCTTGAATAGTTAATCCATTATCATATATTACATGTTATCATATAATATACGTTATACAATTGCGTGCCAAATATTAAAATTGCTTCTCTGTCTTTCGTGTTTTTTTCTTTTTTTTTCTTTTGAACTTTTTACATGTATATCATTGTAAGACGATAACACGATAATTTTTAATAATAAGTAGTTAAATTGTTGTAAGTCTTATCGATTTCGTGCGCAACCATAATGATATTCCATACGAAAAAGTAGGCTAACTGCTTGCGGAATATGCTTCGGATGCAATTGGAACGGATAAAATGCGGAAAAATTGTTCGTCAGCATGATACATGAATTTCGCCTCTTCTTGTTTACTTAATAATCGATAATTTAGATTTTTAGTTTGAAAAGAATCTTTAAGGTAATTGTTTTCTTCGAATTTGAAAATTTTGAATTATTCTTTTTTTTTTTTTTTTTTTTTTAAATA
>NW_006263980.1:42061-54669 GCF_000469605.1 Apis dorsata
TTAGAAATTTTTTTGTTTAATTCAGATTATATCATACTTCAGTGATTTTTAAGGATAATTAATTCGAAGAAAACTGTAGCAATTTAAAGAATGAAAGTCTTTATACAAATGTACTAATTTACTATATCCTATTATATTATGTATTTTATAGATATTGAAAAAAGTGAATCTAAATTTTGTTTAGAAATTAGCAGGAGGTAGACGTGGATCTGGAAGTCGACCTTGGTTTCTTGACAGTTGGCAGAGCGGCAGTGGAAAGAATCGAAAGGACTATGAGCAAGAGGAACCACCGGACGTGGACGAGTTGCCCATCGAGTTGCGTCGCGTAGAGGATGTTAACATGACGTTAAACAAGCAGTCAGACTCTCTGAGTATCAAATCGAAGAGTTTAGGTGATATTTTAGAGATTCAACGACTGGACCTTGTACGATCTAGATCCAGCATTCCTGGTCTGTGCTCCATGTTGACATCCGAATTGAATCTTGATGGAGAATCCAGGACATCATCTTCGATGAGTGGTTCGAAGCCACGGTTGGTTAAACAGAAGTCTCATTTCGTAGACGACATTGGTTTGGAACATCCTGATAACACTGCCATTCATGAACTATCTAAGGACATTCCAGACTTCCAGGTTTCTATTATTTTATGTATCTGAATACTTTAATATTTTAAACAAGGAAATGTTTTTTAATGTTTCAAAATAGAAATTTTTATATTTACAAATAAGTTATTAATATTGGCTAAATATTAATATTTCTATATGTATTTGATATAACAGATAACATCCAATTATTATTCGAAACGGGGAAGTATCTTGAAACAAAGTTCGATGAACGAGGAACTAATGTCTACTGATAGATTAGCAGAGAAAGAAAGGGTACGAAGAAATATTATGAAACAGGCATCTTTAAACGAGGACATCATTTGTAAAGGGAAAACCTTCGAATCCCTCAAAGACTCCCTTTATTCTGTAAACGCGACAAAGAGATTTCAACTATTGAAAAGTGGCCTTACGAATAAGATCAAACAATCCACGACTAATATCGAGGTATCTGGTATATCAATCAAGAATGGATTTGTAAAAATTTTACAAGGTTGGAAATCTAGTGAAAATGAGACAACTACAACGTCAAACATATTAAACGATGAAGCATCTAAGATGAAAAACAACGACTCGAAAGTTCAACCTGTCTCCGTACCAAAAAGGGAGACAGAGGGTATTGAAAGACGTTTATCCCGCGAGGATGGTTCAGATTCATCGAAAGACAGTAGTTTACAAAGCGATACAAGTGTCGATTCTGAGGACAGTTTCGCGTCCGTGATTTTTGTGCCAAAGCAGGACGCACAGCCAGCAACAGAGGTTATTATTCCAGCCTCTAATGGTCATCATCAATTGGGAAGCATCTCAGCTCCCCCTTCACCACGCGTCAAACAACCTCCTGATACACCTAATTCAAGATTAAAACTCATTTCTATATCCCCATTGCTCAAACAATTCCCAGCTACCAGTAAATCTTTACCTTCGTCTAGTCCACCTGGTCTATCTCCTTGTACTTTAAATTCTGCATTGACCAGATCATTTTTTAGTTCAGCAACTGTTTCCAATCAGCAACAAGTGTCTGGAGATAATTCTATTAATACAAAGAAGACAGAGATTTTGAATAATGATTGCCATCAATCAACTAATGAAGATTTGCAGAGTAATAAGAAAAATATTGAAAATGAAGTTTGCAGAAGAAATAGTGTTTTAGAAGACAAAAAACCTAGCTTGCAAGCTATACATGCTTATAGATCTTTGACTGAGAATGTGGAAATTGAGGAAACGAAAACTGTGAAAGATACAACTCCACTTTTACAGAATGTAGATGATAGTCCTGATACATCATTGCAGGAAAAGAATAATTTTGAAATCAGTAAAGAAGAAGAGAATCGTAAAGCTAGATTGAATCAAATCAAAGAATTACTAAAACAGAAACCTGGTTTTGCAACTAGAACCAAACCGTCATTTCCTTTAGTTAGAAGAGCTTCGACGACGGCTAGTGGTCGTTTAGAAGCCGTTACTAAAGTCTTGCCACGGTTGCTTTCATTAGAGCTGTTTAATCCTGAGACTGATGACTTGGATAGCGATTCCAGTGGAGTTTCTTCACCGGATTCAGTAGGTTCTGTGATCAGCGTGATTTCTGATGAAAGGTATATGGCTAAGAAGGATAATAACAAATCAGAGTGTACAGAATCTGAAGTATTAGATAGTTCAGCTGAAAATATGTCTGAACCTAGTGATGTAACAGTTGATTCATCAGGATATGTAGCCGATTTTAAAGAAGATGAAATAAAGACAATAGGAGACAATAGTTTGTCTCAGTCTTCTAGACTTCTGGAAGCTGCGGCTAATGTTGCTAGTTCTTTGGAAGATGCTGTAGAGACGGCCATTACAAAAACGCACAGTAAACCATTTTCAACGCAAACAGCACAACAGAGTGATCTCGAAAATTCAATTTCCGATGAAAATAAGATCAAAACAAAATCGAATATTCAGTTACCAGAAGTAGAAGATACTTGGAACGAAGAATGCCGTAAACATTTGATAGACTTTACTGAAAAACTTAGTGAAAACTTGTTACACGAGCGAGATGAAAATAAAAACAATCAGCAGATCCTAGATGAAGCACTTCCTCTTAGAAAAGATTTGGACAAGCGAAATCTTGAATCTTCAACTCCTTATGACATTTCTTCATCGCTATCTAACAAATCTAAATACAATGATTTATCCAATACAATTGCATGGTTGAGTAATACCAATAATGGTTTTCACGAAGATTCATTGATGCATAGAAGTACTTCAGATGATATAATGGATTTTGTCATGGTATCGAACACCGGAGAATTTATGAACGAAAAAGAAACTTCCACAAATAATAAACAATCTTCTGAGAAACCCTATCTACGAAGCACAAATTCCATGGAATCCAGTGACATTGGCGAATCTATCGACAACACTATCAGTTTCAGTGACGGAAGCCATGCGGAATCTACTGGAAGATTATGTAGCAGCATGATGTCGTTGCTTTCGAACGCCGATTATCCAAAATCGTACGCCGAGAAACGAAGACTTCAATTACAAAGAAGATCTGCCTCTGAAGAGACGCCACCTAGGTATCCAGACAATAGCAAACGCAGCACTGATTGTCTGGTAACTACAACTGGAAGCAATGATTCCCTCAGTGGATCTTCATCCCAGGAATCTTTACCATCCGATCGCGGAGGTGGTGCCATAACCTATCATCAGTACTATCACGTGTTCAGAGAGGGTGAATTGGACCAACTCATCAATAAATATGTGGAGAACTTGCACATAATCTCGTCATATTATGATCACGCGAGCTGGTGCATCGTCGCGGAGAAGGTACAGGTCTGGACTATATGACTCGAGGCGGACGCCCCTGTCCCGTTTTGGCGCGGAGCGTTGCGCCTCTTACGTCGCCACGCTGCCTATTAGATCGCTTTTCGGGCAAGGATAATCAGTTCGTGATACTCGCTGAACTTAACAACAATTTTTCTCGATTTATTTCTTGCGAGTACACCATACACCATGATGAAAATCGTGGTTGATTTTCTTTGTTATGAAGCTCAAGGAGGTATGTGATATACATAGATATGGCTGATGGCTAGTGAAAATGTAACGTGAATTTATTATTATTTTTTTCATTATTCACTTGAGATTGAATGTGATTTATTGAATTAGTTAAATACAAATTTCGACCTGAGCAAGTGAATTAAAAAGATATCAAAATTTTTGTGAATGAGATTGATTTAAAAATTTAAAAGACTTTGAAAAGACTGGATTGTGAATAAAGAGATGAAGTGTAACTTTTATTATAATCAGGAATATTCGTGCAATTAGATGAAATTAGTTTTTGTTAGTTAATGTATTATTAATCTTTCTTCTATCAAAATATGAAGTATCGTGTAAATTCAAAAAAAATATTTCATAAAGTTGAAAATTCATGACGCATATGTCGGTGAATTTTGTTAATTTGCAAATAATATCATTAGATATATATCAAATATGAAAAAAATTGAAAAATGTGAGAGATAAAAGGCAAATTATAGGAGAAAAGGGATCGAAGTGTAAATATGTAAAATAAAATAAAACGTTTCCGACGTAAGCGCACAGATCGGTAAACAAAAGATAACTCATCAAATAAGCGATACTAGTAAAATAGCAGTTTGTATTATTCATCTAAATGCTTGACCAAACGTTTCTTCTTTCCTCGTTCATTGTGTTATTGTTCAAAAATCTCCATTTTAATCTCGAATCGATTGCATAAAAAAGTATAGTTTTAATTTAAACATTAGAAGAATTTGTAGTTCCTAATCTTTTCATCATTAAACTCGTCAGTCATTATAATCATTCTGTGGAAAAAACGGGTACAATGTTTCCCATTGAAATATGTATATCTGTACAATTTAACAATTGTTACCATATATAGTAGCGTTTCTAGTATGTTCACTCTTCACTTATTGCTCAATATTTTGTTTTTATTAAATTGTTTTATCGTTTATAAAATTATTTTATATAAGATTTCTTTTATAATATATATAGAAATACACAATATTTATCTTTTTTTTAAAATAAATTAAATATGTTTTTTCAAAGTTTATTAACATCATTATTTAATGTTATTTAAAAAAAAATATACCTTTTCAAATTTAATTGAAAAAGGTGAAATAATAGAATAGGAAGAATTGCTCGAACTTAAATATAAATAACTGTATATAATTTGTCCAGTATATTCATTCGATTTTCTTAATGTTTTTTTAATATAAATATTTAATATTTAATTGCATTAATTATAAGAAATCTTTTTTTTTTTCTTTTTTTTTTATAATAACATAAATAATATGAAAAATAATGATTCTTGCTCGACAAACATAGATCACTTCCAAAATGTAAAACAATGCTTCGATAGCGTTTTTTACCATGCGTGTTTCATAAACAGCGTATTATGAAAATCGAGAGTTTAGAATAATAAATTGTACAGGAACTATTGTTCTAATGTAGTGAATGTTATTGCGCTATTACCACGAGGAAATTCAGCTAACGAAACAGGAAGATACGCTACTTAAATTTATTGAAGAGTCATCTATTTTGATGCTTAGAAAGTCATTGAACATTTAGTGAAAATTTTAAAAATATTATGGGTACAGTCTTATATATAATTTTATTGTCAATATTTATTCATATTATTTATTCATTATTGTCAATAATTTTTTTATATTAAAAAATTTAATTTTATTTTGCCAACAAAATGTATTTTCTTATATATTTTCTTCATAGTTAAATTTATTATTTCATTATATACATAAGTATTATATATATATATTTTTTAATTAGCAAACATGAATTTTATTTAAAAATAAGAAGAATCTTGTCATAAAAATAGCCATTAACAAAAAAAGATTAAAAATAGAAAAAAATATTTAATGAAACTAACTTTTGTTTATTAAATACTTCTTAATATATTTCAAAATATTAATATTTGCAGTGCTTGGTAAAAGTGAAAGAGTCATGTATACACTAAGTCTAGATCAAGATTCTTTTGTGGATAGGATTGCTCTAATTATTTCGAACAGAATATTTGCTAATAGATGTACATAGAAAAATAAATATAATTTGAATTATACAAAAGAAGAACTTGAAAGAAGAAATACACTTGAAAGTGAAATTAAAGGAGAAATATACTCCACAGGTGGTACCTGGATGGATTGTTATAAGAGAATTCAAGGATCTTTATGAAATTAGTTACGAATTATCACGAACGAGATACGAAATAGAAAGTCTTGCGAAGTAAGTATAGTTTGGTGAAATTGAATCGTGACGAGAAAAAAATCTATCATACCGACGGAGGACTTGAAAAAAAAATTCATATAAAAAAGGACCAAAAAATTAAAAATATAGAGTATGTCTGTCTTATCACCGCTATCGGCATTGCAAATTGAAGTGTAATCACGTATCTTCATTCAACAAAGAATTTTATGATTTCTAGTTTACCGGATTCAAAAGGGTAAAAACAAGAAATAAGTCAGAACTTTAACAGAATATTTGTAATATCGCAATAACTATCGGACCATTCGATAAGAATAAATTATGTAACAACAGAATAATCGAAATTTAGTAAAATTCAATTCCTTGCTTTTCCAAGGAATTATATATATATATATATATATATTCACGACAAGACATGACTCCATAAACGATTTTTGTGACTCTTAAAAAAAAAAAAATGTATCGCAAAAAGTTCGATGACAGGTTACACACACAACGGAATAATTCATGAGATAAAAAATAAAGAGTATTGAATCATCTCGACCTGTTATGACCGGAATATATATTCCATAAATATATGTATTAAAAAAAAAAAAAAAAAAAAAAAAAACAATATTGATCACGAAAAAACTCACTAGATAAAAGGAAAAAGAAAAGAAAAGATACGTATAAGACACATATAAATACAGTTCGTGAAATTGTTGATTCAATGTCAAACCAATTTACAAATCGTTAAAAGTCGTAGATATCATAGCAGTATATACGATCGCGTACGTACGAAAAGAAATAAAAAAAAAAAGAAATAAAGTTTAATGAATCCAGTGATATTACAGTTCATATGTTACGACGAGCATACTTTGCTACACTTTTTTTGTAAATATCTTAATGAGAATACGAAAAAAAAAAAAAAATACATATACAAATATATAAATATATAAATATATGTATACGTGTATACATACGTATATCGGTAATCTTCTCTTACATTTCGGGAATGGAAAAGGTTTAAATGTTAAAGAGTGAACATATTCCTTCTCTTTTTAAAAAATTTAATTCATCGTTAAATTTTTAATTGTTTCTTATATAAAGTTTATATGATTGCCTTTAATTAATTATACTATATAGTTAAATTTTATTATCAGAATTAAAAAGAAAATTCTTCGTAATTAAAACGTACAAAAAATATTCTAGAAAATATGATATTTGGTGACAAATCGTCATCATGGAACAAATAAATAAATGCACAATCAATAAAATCAGAATTTCACGTGATCAGCGATTTCAATCGAAAGCCTAATTATTGCTCATCTATGTATGTTATTATAAATGTCCATGATTAGTTTAAACAGTATTTTGACGCGTTCTTTTTTGTTCTTCTTTTTTACGATATTAGTATAATTAATTCGATGTTTTTAATTCTGTACAATCTATAAAAAAAATACATATTTTATAAATGAACAAAAAACGTACATTGATATCATAAAAATAGAATATAATAAAAGGTATATCAAGTATATATCATATTGTAGCAAATTATTGTTTTGAATTTGTGATTAATATTTAGTCAAGAATTTTATAAAAATTTAATTTTTTGATTCTATGATTTTCAGTTAATATTTATATAATTTTTCTTAACATTATTATTATTATTATTTTAAAGTTATATTAAACAAATGTTTTTCATAATAAAAATTAATTCAATAATTGAGTTACAATCATTGGTATTGGTATCTAACATATCTAACAATAAATAATAATTTTGAATTTTTTATTCATAAAATCAATGAACATTAAGGAATGAACAAAAAAGGATACGAAAAAAACTGTCAAATTTTATTGCTGCATCTAGAGAAGGCTGTGTTCGACATAGCTTAAATGTATATAGTATGTTGGTATGCGTATGTATGTATATGTACATACCAACATACACGTAAGAAATATATAAGCGTACAAACAAAAAACGTACATAATGCACTGATTACACACAATATATAAGGTCTAATAATTCCACACTTATATAGCGAATATTTAAACGAAAAAAATGAATTGTTCTATAACCCAATATCATCCAACAAGAAGTGTATAATTATTGCGATAATAACATGAAGTTCAATGTTACGTATTTTCTATTGTATCGTAGCATCTTATGCATTATTCCAGTAAATACTAAGGGTCAATCTGAAAATTTTTTATTGGTATTTTAAAAAGAAAAAACAGATTTTTCAAATTTATTACGTATTATTCTTAATTCTATTATTTTCTTTTTTTATATTCTTCACTTTTTTTATTTTCTATTATAAAATATTTTTAGGACAAAACAATTTTTTTTTCGTTCCATTTGTAACTTTTCGGATCGATCCTGAGTAATATGTATATAAAATTGTACTCACTGAAAATTATTACTATAGAAATGGTGCTATTTTCGAAAAATCCGTGATTGCGTACCATCGAAAAATCACAGAATTGTAGACATACTCGAAGCAAATTAAAATTCCTGTTCTGTTTCCTCATTTCTATTTATCTGCACGAATATCAGGGTAATAATCTCATTACGCGAATTTTTCAACAAAATTCAGAATACAATCGTAATGAACTTCAAACGATTTATCGATTACATCCTCTCGCATGATTCAATATATATCGCTTATGAAAATAGTTTTTCCATCAAAAGAAAATTATTAATGTTTAATCATAACAAGCTATTTTAAAGTCATATAAGTTATTCAATTATATACATATAAACGAAACAAATTCATTCCCAATATTATGAATTTGCAAACGTTTTATTTTATTCAATATTTACTATCATCTATTATTATACTACTATTATCTAGTATAGATGTGATAGTTCATATGACTATCGAAGTATTGAAGGATGGCGCGAATTTTTGAAAGCGTTTAATTCTAAGTGAACATAACGGGGGCGCTACAAAGCATTTTTTCGGTATTAATTCTAGCTTGGGGTACGTTATGTTTGAGCAGTATGTGAGTACCTCTGAGATGTTTAAAAAAGATATTGACAATATATATACATGTGATTGACAAAAGGTTTCATCACAGTTTTGTAAACTACATCGTATTTCTATAGGCTTTACTATTCGGAGAATGAAGAAACTAAAAGGATACGCGAATTGAATCAATCGTATTGATGATTAGATTAGAGAAAAATGAACATAATAAATTAACATTTTCAATAAATATTTATCGTAAAAACAATTTATCGGAACTTTTTTATTTTTCAAAATTTTGACTAACTTTTTATAAAAAAAATCTGTATATCATTCGAAAAATTCGCGTGTCCTTAAAATTTTCTTTGTTTTTCGATTTTAGTAATATCATATAAAACAATTTTTTCTTTCTTTATTTTTTGTCTCTATCAATAACATCGGACATATCGTCCAGTTATAAAATAACATATACGTTTATTTCATAAACTTTTCATAACGAATTAACGATTCAGTGCATCCAATCGATTAATTAAACTTTCGTATTCATCATTTTGAACGTCTAACTAAACCATGCTCGAAACCAGACCAGATTTCTATTTTATACCTGTATTTCATGATCAGGATATTAGAATGATTATCTAATGCATATTATTATGTCTATGTAAATTTTGTTTAATAGAAATAATATTTAATATTTCTCACATAATTATTGATTATTATATTATGAACTATTAAACCTTTAAAAACAAATTTATTAAAACTTTAAAAACGAACTTATTAAAATCTTTAAAAGCTATATTAAGTAATTTAAAAAAAAAACGATTTTTATTTATAATATAAAAATTACTAATTAATAATAATTTTATGCGATTTTTTATTATTTTTTTATAATAATATAGAATGTCAAATTGTTTTACATCATTTAATTCATTGCTATTTTTAATAATTTTTTAATATAGTTTTAGTGATAAATTATAATGTATAATTATTCATATTTATCAAAATATTAAAGAATGTATTTAAATCATCTATTTGTTTTATTAATAATTTTTATTGTTAACTGAAATATATGCATGTATTATTCACATATATATTACTTAATATATTATTAAGTTCACATATATATTACTTATATCATTGACAATTTTGTTTCGCTGCATTTCTATTAATCAATTTGTCAATACATAACAGATTCCTTTGTTATAATTCATACAATTTATAAATAAATTTTATTAATACAATTATATCTGAACATAAAATATACTTTTTACCATTATATAATTGTTAAAAATGAATATGCTATGAGAAACTGAAAGATAGAAAGAATAAATAAAATTATCCATTACTTATTTTAAATAATTATTTTATAATTATAATTATTTTTATTTTAAATAATTATGCACAAAAAAAATTTTTTTTTTTTTTTAATATAAAATTTGTTAACTTATTTCTTATTTACTTTTACAATAGTATACAATGTATTTTAAAAAAATAAAAGCATATATGTATATGTACGTATAACTTTTCCAAGAAAATCTATGTACATGTAATTATCAAAATATAATAAGTAAGTATTTTGTAACAATATATTTGATAAGCACATTAAGTGTGAAATATTCATTTTACAAAATCATACTGTGCAAAAAATATGCACAGAAACATTAAAAAATTTAATAGAGAGATCTTTCTATATTATTTTAACCGCTCCGTGACGGACTCCACATTTTTTTAAATATCGCCAAATTCCATATGTTATGAAAATTCATCCATAAGAAAAATATCAAAACCATTGTAATCATAATGAGTTTTGCACCCATGAGGGATTAAAATTTTTTTTTTTTTTTTATAAAAATGTAACATTATAGATTAATACATAATCTAAATAGATGCCTTTGCTTATCATTCATTCATGAATTCTTAATTGATTAAAAGAATAAGTGATTAAAAAACAAGTACTATAATAAAAGTGTTTGCTTTCAACTAAAATATAAAGCAAATTATAAAATTAATTATGCTTACAACATCAATGTTTTTTTTACATCTTTTATACATTTCAGCTACATAACACTTTCTTATTCACGTCGTAAATTTTCAAGCCTAGCATGAAGATCTGCATCCGCATCTGCAATATTTCCACCTTCATCATTTCCTGTCGCAGCTGCAATTGGTTGCTTAGAATTTGCTACACTTAATGAACCAGAAGCTTGTGGTAAACCAGATAATTGATCTGTTAATTGAAGACCTAATTCGTCCAAAACTTGTGACACAATAGCATCACTATACAAATATAATAAATATAAATATAATTAAAATATTTAATAAATAAATGTTTAGAAATATTTTTAATAATTATACAAATACCTTTCTTCTTCATCACCTTCATCTTCCATTGCATCATCAATTGCATCATTCATAATTTCTTCTTTCATATCCATTATCTCTGACTGTTTTTCAAACTCATGCAATATTTTTTGTATTTGAGGAAGATTTAATTGTCTATAAAAATACATAATTTATATACAGAATATCTTATTAAATATTATTATCTTGAATTATATCATTATTATTATTTGCAGTGATATATAAAATATTTTGACATTAAATAATTTCAAGAGATGCAATTATTAGTAAGCAAGTAAAGTTTTCTTAACAATATTTATTATATTATCAAAATATTTCCTAATCATTTTTCGATATTTATAAGTTAATATTTTTTTATATTGATATTTATATTACATTGATAAAAAAATATAATTCTATTTAAAAAATTGATCTTTATATGTCCTTAATGCATTCACTTATAAAAAATAACATCAGTATATGCATCTTTTGAAACTAATTAATGTCCATCAAAATATTTCTCAATGCAAATAATAATAATGATATAATTCAAGATGGTAATATTTAGTGATACATCTTGTATATAGCAAACAATGATTGTCTTTGATCATAATTTTGAAAAAAATAAATCAAATTTTAACTTATTCATGTTTTGCATTGCTCTTGTGACTCCTTTCATTGCTTGTGCCATAGTATTTTGCGAACGTAAAGTTTGAATTTTCAAAGATACTGCTTGAATATTCGCTTTCATTAGCATGAATTTTTTCACATAGCGTCTAGTTCTTACAAGATCTTTTGCCATAATTTTCACTGCATCCTATTGTTATTAAAATTATTAATGAAAAAAATTTTATTAAAATTAAACACATCATCTAAAATTAAATTTAATAGATTACCATTTGACCATCTTTAGCAAGTTTTTTTATATCTGCAATGATCTTTTTTTCTTGCTGTTCCATTCTCATTCTTTCTCTATCAAGATCTCGCATAGCTTTGTTTAATGCTCTTTGATTTTTTCTAAGCATTTCTTCAGGAGTAATTCTTTTTCCAAATAACCACTCCATGATTGAAATATCCCAACTTTACCTATTAAAATTAATGTAAACATATATTAATTACAAATTATTATTATTAAAATTTTAATAAAAAAATTTAAAAATGATTGTACAAAATTCAAACGTTTTTACGTAAAAAATTAAAAACAGAAAGATTAAAATAATAAAAAATAGTTGCTTTTATTTAAACAAAATTAAAAGCTGAAAAATCTATTAAATTATCTAACAGATTTAGAATAAATAATAGTATTTGTACCCAATAATTATTTAAATGTATCTATATTTAAATGAAAAAATTATAGAAATCTTGATTGTTCGAAATTTACTTTTTTTAGGTTAGTTTTATATTGAAAATTCGATCTGTCAGACTATCTGTATGAATCACAATACCAAAATGATTAATATTATTATATATATATATATATATATATATATATA
>NW_006263980.1:54927-69212 GCF_000469605.1 Apis dorsata
TTTTTGTTAAAATAGAAAATACGATACGATCTTATCATAATACCATAATACTATAACAAGATTTATAAAATACTTGTCAGTTGCAACGATATCAAAATTAAGAATATATATACATATGTAAATAATATACGTTAAAATACAATTTATAAAATTGATTTTAAAATATTAATTTGACAATTACAACAAAGTTTTTAATTATTTCAATAACATTTCTAGTAATTTATTGAATTTTTCAAAACAATTTATTCTTAATTATTATCCATAAAAAATTATTAAATATGAATGGAGATTTTTCGTAGAAACTTATCTGTAAAATATAATTTATTTTCTTTGATAAAATTCTGTCTACAATCAATCAAATTAAATTTTTTCATAAAGAAATGAATAAAATCATTTACAGATAGAAATCTAAACTTGTTGTGTTGGTAACTTTACTGGCATTATATCAAAAAAGTGAATTTGCTTATGTTTATTATTATAAGTAATGTTTGTTTTAAAACCAAACTCAAAATCTCTTTTACAATTAAAAAATAATAATAATAAAAATAAACATTAAGAATTAAATTATAAAATAATTTAATAGCTTCTTAAATATTTTGGAATGCAGGATATGTCATACGTATCCGATAGTTACCTTCTTCAATATATAGATTTATATAGATTTTCTTAGTAGAAATTAATATTTCTTTATATAAAAAATCAAAATATATAAATAAACATTTTTATAAAAATGAAGACAGCTTTGATGGTGGCTGAAAAGCCATCATTGGCAGCTTCGTTAGCCAATATTTTAAGTAACGGTCGATGCACTTCACGAAAAGGTAGGTTAGATTTTTATGAAATTTAATGCACATATAATTTTATGAGTTTTAAATGAAAAATATTAAATATATTTAATAATTTATTTATTATTTATGTTTTATAATGCATATTTTAATAAAAAAAACATTTCAGGTTTAAATGGATCGTGTTCAGTGCATGAATGGATAGGACAGTTTAGATCAGAAACTGTAAACTTTAAAATGACTTCTGTATTTGGTCATGTTATGACTTTAGATTTTATTGGAAAGTATAATAATTGGGATAAAGTTGATCCTGTAAGTTATCTTATAATCTTATATTATCTTATAATTTTATCATACTTTTATTATATATTTTTAATATATTTTTTGTCATGCATTTATCATGTATTTTTTGTTATATTTAAGGCAGAGTTATTTTCATGTCCAACTGAAAAAAAAGAAGCAGTTCCTAGATTAAAAATACCATACTTTTTAGCTAAGGAAGGAGCACATTGTGATTATTTAGTTCTTTGGCTTGATTGTGATAAAGAAGGTGAAAATATTTGTTTTGAAGTTATATATGCAGTTCAGCAAGGAATGAACAAAAGATTAAATCCAAATGTAAGTTTCTTATAATTTTATTTTAATTCTTTACATTATCTTATTTAATTAATAAAAAAATTTATTTAATGATTTTTATGGATTTTGAGTTTTATATTTATTATAGGATATTTGGAGGGCAAGATTTTCTGCTATTACAGAAAAGGATATAAAATCTGCATTGGTAAATTTAATAAAACCAAATGAAAATGAAGCAAAAAGTGTTGATGCTCGTCAAGAATTGGATTTACGAATTGGTTGTGCTTTCACAAGATTCCAAACAAAATTTTTTCAGGTAGAATCATTAAAAAAAAATTTGTTCTATTTTTATTATATTAATTTATTAATTATATTAATTTATTTTAAATTTATTAATTTAATAATATTTTTTTTCATCTATAGGGTAAATATGGAGATTTAGATGTATCTCTAATTTCTTATGGTCCTTGTCAAACACCAACATTAGGATTTTGTGTGCAAAGACATGATGAGATTCAAACATTCAAGCCAGATCCTTATTGGGTTTTACAGGTATAATTTATTATTATTAGAATAATTATATTTTATCTTGACATGTAGCTACCTCTTATATGTCAGAATATAATCCCTCTATGATTCAGTAAGAGGAAGAAGATAAACTCGAATGCATTGAAGGTTACAGTTAAATCTTCTGATGGTCAAGACATTATTTTGAACTGGACTCGTGTGCGATCTTTTGACAAGGAGATAGCAAATATGTTTCTAAGTCATGTAAAAGAATATGATCAAGCAATGTAAGTTATAAAGTTATATTTATATTTAATTATTTAAAATTAATTATTTATTTTAAATGTGTTATAATTATATGATTATATTTACATTATTAACAATTATAGGATAATAAGTGTAGAAAGTACAGAAAAAACAAAATCACGACCTATAGCTTTAAATACGGTAGAGTTAATGAGAGTAGCAAGTTCAGGTTTAGGAATGGGTCCTCATCATGCCATGCAGATTGCAGAACGTCTTTATACTCAAGGATATATAAGTTATCCTCGAACTGAAACAACATTATATCCAGAAAATTTCGATTTGCTGTAAGTTAATAAATATTCAAAATTTGGATTTTTTCAAATTTATATAAAATTAATATATGTAAAATTATTTATATTTAGTGCAGCATTAAAACAACAGCAGAATAATCCTGATTGGGGAGATCAAGTTCGTAAGATATTAACGACTGGCATTAATAGACCAAAAAAAGGATGCAATGTTGGAGATCATCCTCCTATTACTCCAATGAAACATGCTACACGAAATGAACTCGATGGGGATACATGGAGATTATATGATTACATAACTCGACACTTTATTGCAACGGTATAAATATTATTTATCATATATTTTAATATATAGATTTTCATTTATTTTAGAAAACTTATTTTGTAGCTGGCTCACGACTGTAAATATTTGAGTACTACAATTAAATTTGAAATAGGAATGGAAATATTCACAGCAAATGGTCATAGTTTATTAGATCCTGGATATACTAGCATACTCACATGGCAAGCACTTGGAAGTAATGATAATTTACCAAGATTTACACCGGGTGAAAAAGTCAACATACAAGAGGTTGTAAATGTATAAAATGTAAAATGAAAATTTTTAATTGATTAATTGATAACTATATTTTATTTCTTTTGTAGATAAAGTTAGTTGAATGTTATACACAGCCTCCAGATTATTTGACAGAATCTGAATTAATATCTCTTATGGAGAAACATGGTATTGGAACTGATGCCTCTATTCCAGTACACATAAATAATATATGTATGCGAAATTATGTTAATGTAGCAACTGGTAGAAAATTAGTTCCTACTTCTTTAGGAATTGTGTTAGTTCATGGATATCAAAAGGTACATATTTGTTTTTACATATATAAAAAACATTTATTTCATGTGATAATTTTCTATTAATATTAGATAGATCCTGAATTAGTTCTACCTACAATGAGATCTGCAGTAGAAGAACAATTAAATTTAATAGCTCTAGGTCGAGCAGATTTTCATGCTGTGTTACAACATACAGTTGAAATTTTCAAACAAAAATTTCATTATTTTGTAAAAAATATAGAAGCAATGGATCAATTATTTGAAGTTTCCTTTTCTCCTCTTTCTGCGTCGGGAAAAGCACATTCTAGGTATATAATTAAACATATATAACAATTTATCTTAAATATTATTTTAAATATTTATCTTATTTATAAATATTTATTTTTTTCTTTTATTGATAATATTTTTTATATAGATGTGGAAAATGTCGACGCTACATGAAATATATACAAACAAAGCCATCTAGAATGCATTGTGCACATTGTAACGAAACGTATAATCTTCCACAGAATGGAAACATTCGAATTTATAAGGAATTGAAATGTCCATTAGATGATTTCGAATTGTTGTCATGGTCTACTGGAGCACGAGGAAAAAGTTTCACATTCTGTCCATATTGTTATAATAATCCTCCATTTAGGTAATTCTAATTATATAAATGTATTTTAAAACAATTTTAAAACATAAAAATCTTAATTATAAAAATAAATTATAAATTTTAGAGATATGAAAAAAGGAATAAGTGGTTGCAATTCTTGCACACATCCGACTTGTCCACATGGTATGAATTCTAATGGCATATCGAGTTGTCTAGAATGTAATGCTGGTATACTCGTCCTTGACCCTTCAGCTGCACCTAAATGGAAACTTGGGTGTAATCGTTGTGATGTTATTATTCATTTATTCGAAAATGCTCATAAAGTGACAGTCGATACAGAAGTGTGCGAGTGTGGAGCTCAATTAGTTACTGTAGAATATAAACAGGTAATTAAGAAAATTATTTATGTTCAAAATATAAATATTATAAAACTAAATATTATAAAACTAAATATTATAAAACTTTCGTTTTTCTTTAATTGTAGGAAAAAACTAAGTTACCTAATGAAAGTACGGAAATGACTGGTTGCGTCTTTTGTACTCCAGCTTTCATGGCTCTTGTAGAAAAGCATCGTGCAGTCGCTTCGAAACCCGTTACAACTCGTAGCCGTGGCCACGCAAAAGGTCGCAGCCGAGGTAAACCTCGTCCTCCAAAGGATAAAATGGCACAATTAGCTGCGTATTTTGTATAAATAATTCTATTTGTAAATGAAGATATAGACATAGATGTTATAATTTTTTTCTTATTTATATTTTGACATTTTCGCTATTACGTAATCTTAAAAATAAATTGAAATGTATTCATTATCTCAAAAATTCATACATATATTAAGTTATTTTTTTATATATAATCAATTATATATTTTTTTCAACTGTTATCCATATGCTTCTCATTATCAAATAATAATGTTGAATTAATAGTTAAAAAATTATGAAAATTAATATTTGTGTTTAAAAAAAATATATATATCTATGTGTATTATTGATTATTATAAATCTTTTAAAAATTGTAAATGAAAGAAATCTAATTGGAATTATCGATTGATATCATTTTGTGTTTTAATATATAGCATGCAGAGAATATACAATTTCAATACATTTTTTATAAATCTTAAATAAATAATTAAAGAACAAAAAATAAATTATTACATTATAAAAAATTAATAAAAAAAATATGAAATATAAACAAAAATTATTAAAAAAAATATAATTGTATCCATAATCATTTTATAATTAATAGATGTTATTTAAAACTTATAATATTGTTTGCATTTATTTGTATTTTATTTTTCGATAATTAATAAGTTTTTATATTATTTAATTTAATTTTAATTTCTAATTTCAAAATTAATTTTAAATCTTTTATAATAAACAAAGAATATATAAAATATATTTTTACAAATATAATATTCTTCAATATATTTTTAGCAATCTTCAAATTCAAAATCAATTAATCTCTCAAAAATGAACATACAAATTTGTTTTTTTTATCAAAGTTAATATCCAATTATCAAAATATCATTCAATCATCGTGTTACAAACATTGTCTTAAAAAATAAAATAAAAATCATAAAATCGATCGAAAATATTATGGATCTCTATGTACGGGATATATCATCGATGCACTGATGTCGCGGTATATTATACTAAGAAGTGCATCGGTAGTGGCGTTTTTACGGAGAAAGTTGATTGGTTCAAAGCTATGAATATGGCAATAGTAGGGATAAGGCTGCGTGAAAGAGGGGGAATTGGTGCAGTTACTGCTATTGCATATATAGTTACACTGTCAGTTGGTAAACGTATGTCGTATTGTATACGTCTGCTGTTGAAACCGCGTTAAAAGGAAAGTGAGCGCGTGCGTTGCTCGTTTCGTGAGCTTATAAGCTCCTTAACAGGCCACGCGTTCCTTTCTATATGCCATCTCGTGTGTTCATCTTTTCGTTTGTCAAAGGATTCAGGATCCTGATGTGTATCTGATATAAGTATAATGTGGTGAAGTGAAACGTTTCCTGGGCGCGGCGACTCCGGCAGAAGGAAGGAAGAAAAGCCTAATAAGCCTGACCGGCATGTGCACACAGTTCTGCCGCGGTACTGTCATTTTGGCGATGTTCCTCTGCCGGATTTGCTCCGCCGAGGAACAGCCGGGTTCCTTCAGTGGACCCGGTCTCCTAGAATCTTGCAATATTACTGCCGACGGAAAGGAGATTTCTTGCCGCGGAGCTGGTTTTTTGTCCATCTTGGAGCCTCTCGATATCATTACACTTCCATCCATCGTCAATCTTACGAAACTGTGAGTAAAAATATATACATATGTTCATTTCTTTTCATTTATTATATTATAATATTTTGACAAAATACTTCAAAATATATCAAATTCTATTGATATACTTGAGATCGTGTTTCTCGTTTCTTGTTTCCTTTTTTGTTGTTTCCTTTGCGCGCGCGGCTTTTCGAGCACTACGGTCGCACGGAGGTCCTTCGAACTTTTGCCTTGAGAGTTTGAAAGGTTTGATATTGGATGAGACACCAGAAACCTTGAGACATTAACATTTTAAATGATTCATATGGCGATTTAAAATTTCTTAATTTTATATTTATATATATTTTATAAAATTTATTATTGATAACTATTTATCATCAAACATTAGATTTGAATACATAAAACAATTACCACGTGATCTGTCAAGAAGCGCCAATTATTCAAAACTATGAATGAAATGAAGTATGAAAACTATCTGTCAAAATTAAAACATATTTTTCTGACTTGTTTCTCTTTTTAAAATGACCCCTTTTATTTTAAGCCTCACGCAAATAATATCAAGTTTCAAAACAACGATTTGCTATTACAACGTGACATTATTAATTTTTCTTTTTCATTTATACTCGATGCTTTAAATAGAAATGTTACTATTATTGTTATGATTAATATTTATTTTATTTTTTTGATCGTACTTATGGAATGATCAAAAGAATGAAAAAAATGACATTTACAATATGGTCGCGCGTAGAAGGCGGAGGAAAAACGAACGAGTAATTGGAACTTTTTTCTGGCCTGGATTCCATCCGAAAGTATCCTTCGGGACAAGTTGGCCGTATTTTCCGCGTATACACTTAGATACGTCTGTCCGTTTGACTTGCAGCGCTGCATATGCGAATTTATTTTCGTTTCATCTTTTTCTAATCAATCGTTGTTTCGCTATTACAATTACTACTATTATCAAATCTATTTACTTCAGATCTTTTATAAATAATTACTAGATAATTATTATTATATTTTTTTAAGATTATATTTAACAGTGAAATGTAAAAATATTTAAGAAAAATATATTTGCATGAATTAAAATTGAAATCAATTTTGAAATGTCGTCATTTGAATCAAATTCGAATATCGAAAATTATAAAGAAATATGTAACTATGTAGAAAATAATACTTGAAAATGTTGATTTGATAGAAAGTGTCATAAATTATATTGCTATTAAATAAAACTATTAACTTTTTTTCACAATGATATTTTTTATCATATATTTTTTCTAAAATATATCTGCACTGTATATATACTGTATAGATACATATACTGTATCTATGTATTTTTTGTTTGTTTTAACATTTAATTTAAAATTTTCAAGAAGTAAATAACGATTTTTATATTGCAAAAATTTCATTAAATTAAAAAAATAAAATGATGATTCGCAAAAATTTTCAGATCAAATAGTTGATTTTAAATTAATATATGTTTTTATCGGTCTCGCGAAAGGTTAGGTTAACACGTTGTATTTGGCTACGAAATAATTTAAATTATATGATGGCTAAAAAAGAAATATATATTACATTAATATATATTATCTTATTGATTTAAATTTTAACAAATTATAATATTATTAAATCGTCGAGACATTGAATATTTCATATTTAAATATTATATTTTTAATTTTTCTATGTTAATCGCCGTATTATATCCAAAAATAAATATAATGCCTATAATGTATTCACTTTAGCTATAAAAGTCTCTCTAAGAAAATGGAGAAATAAAAAAAAAGAAGAAAAATCGATAGCATTGAGCATTAAAAACCCGGAACGTCATAAAAATGAAATTGCACAATGTACAATGTATGTTTCTAAGAATACAGGAACGGAGGTATTAGAGATGCGGAGAACATCTCTCTTAAAGGTATGAAGGTATAATCCGTACAAGTAAATACGGTTGACGTTTGTCGACCTACATAGCCAAGAGGTTGATCCTTCTTTACTCAGACAGCCGATATTTTATAGAGCATAGTTTAAGATCAAGGATACAATGAGAAATTATATATCATATTCGAATTCTAGCTTATTTTTATATACAGAGTGTTAACAATATTCGTGAGCAATCATTTACGAGGATCTATATATGCTAAATATTTTGTGATATTTTTGCATCTCAATGATCTTTATCTTTTTTTTCTTTTTTATTTTTTTTATGTGTGATTTTTCTTTATCACGATCTCCTCCTTTCACTTCTTTTGTTTTCTTTTATATTCTTTTTTCTCTCTCTTTTTTTCAATCTTCTTTTATCGTGATATTTCATTTTCACCACGAATATCGATCGCAAGAGAAAACAGCAAAATAGAGGATGACATAAGGGTAAAAAAAAAAAGAAGACACTTGAGAAGCGAAGTAATTTATCTTCGTTCGTTCGTTTGTGGAATAGGCTGATTAATCGACGGGGTCGTCGAGATTAATTCTCTATCTAAGAAATCAGAACGAATCCTATTATCGGGAATCGTCAATTTCCTCCACTTGATAAATCAACAAGGAAACGATCTATCTTCTAACGTAACTGTCATATAGCGATATAAATTTATACTATTAGATTAAAAGAAAGAATAAAATATTATAATTGTATAAATATATGTATATAAATATTTCTCAAATTTTCTTATAAATTGATTTTACAATTTATTACAGAAATAATATGGCAACATTAAAAATTTTGTTTCGTGATCAACAGTTGTTCCATTTATTATCTAAAGATGTTTCTACATCGACCCTTTCGACGACCGATATCTCGATGTGCAGTTAGGAGTCGATTAATCTCGCTCTCGCTCGTTCGAGAGTCGAATCGTTTCTACATATCTTGTCATTGCACGTGGTTTCATCGATGCGAAATATTTATAGAAAACTGTCTTGTTGGAGAAGCAGCATGTTCGAGTGAAGATTTTTTCATTCATCCTTTCGACGAACCTGTTTCGATCTTTTGCTCCGTTAATTATTCTCATTCAGTTGAGTTGTTTCTTCTAATTATATCGCATTCGTATTCTTTTCTTCTTTTTTTCATTCCTTTTTCTCACTTCTTGTTCTTTTCTATATTCTTTTCATTCCTTTTTCGTGAAAACAGATAACAAAATATTTAATAAATAATAGAGAAAATTGAATAGAGAAAAATATTATGTTTATGAAAATTAATTGTAGAATGATATTAATATATAATTTTGCTTTTGTATGTAAGTATATAGCTCTTATCGTAGACTTTGGTAACCTATCATAATCATTCGTTTTTAACGGTGTTGGTGTTTCCAATACTAAAAATTCATTCACATAAAATTCTCGTTCTCATAGTATCAGTAGATATTATTATTATGGCCTGATGCTCGATAGACGAGCGTAAACATCTGAAAGGAACGTGGAGAACTATTAATCATGTTGGTCACGTCTGTAACGTGAATCGCGTGTTCATGACGTTATTGTGAAAGTAATCTCACCGACTGTTGCCAAATTCGACCCATTTGTCTTTACGGAAAAAGAATATTTCGAAATTTTATTATTATTCCATATCAATTTTATAAATTTAATGAAAACATGTTTTTTTATCTTATTTTTTTCTCCTCGATAAATACATATTTCAAGAAAAAAATACAAAATTTCAAGATTCATGAATATCGATTTTAATCTATTTTTTATTTAAATAATTTAAAAAAGATAATCTATTTTTTAGAAGTAATTCTGTAAAAAAATAAAAAGAATTGACGAATAAAAATTTCTTAAAATTATGTTAATTTCTTAATTTTCGATTTAGAATGAATGATTAATCATATCGAGAATCGCTTATAGCAACTATCGATCACACGGCGGTTCGATAGTATTCCATTCCTCTTTAGTCGAAGTTCACGTGTATCTCGTCGATATGTCAATATTCATCATTAAATTAATTATCACGTAGCAATGAACAATATTGACCCATATAATAAATTCTAAAAATTTCAATGTCAAATGGCATAAAATTTAATATATTTCATTCTTCTTAATTTGTTAACAAGTGTAAATGTATGAAATTTTATCGCGCGACGAAAGTTAACCTTAAAATTTCTTAGACACGTGAAACATAATTATTTCTTTCCGATCTTAATATAAATTAGTCCCTTAATAAATTGGTTGTTAATATATTAATGAACGATGTAAACGTACATAAGAGAGTGATTTTTGTGAAATCGAGCAATCTGCGCCAGATTCCATCCTGGTGACGAGTCGCGATATAGGTCAGAATGTACGTCGGTTGTGTTATCGAGATTCCATCGTGAACGAAAAAAGATTGAATAAAATGAACGGAAAAAGAAATTGCCGTAACACGTAGGAAAATATTTAATTTTTGTTTCATTTCGATCTGAAGCGAAAAAAATATCATCGACAATGAAATAGCGCGGAAAGAAAAGGGATCGAAGAAAAAGAATCTCGGGCGGTTTGGACGATCGAGAGCCGGTAATCCGGAAATATTCGTGTCACATCTGTACCGGATACATCACTTTTCTCGGGTCACACTCGCTGCATTCAAGACGCGTGTTCTCCATCATGATCTTTCTCGTTCGATCGGAGCAATGATTTTTCAAGATTATTTTTTCCACGTTTATTTATATTTTTCCAAATTATTTTTATCTCAAATATGTTTTTTTTTGGATTTAACTAAAAATTCTAATTTTAAGAAAATTCAAATTTAAAATTTCAATTTTAATGCCAATTGTAATTCGTTGATGGAAAATTTTTTATTCGTATTATTAAAGAAAATTTTTATTTAATCGATGCTCTTTAACTCTCTTTTTTTTTATAAATATTTTGCGAAATTATTTTTATCTCAGATATGTTTTTTTTTTTGGATTTAACTAAAAATTCTAATTTTAATAAAATTTAAATTTTAATGCCAATATAATTCGTTGATGGAAAATTTTTTATTCGTATTATTAAAGAAAATTTCTATTTAATCGATGCTTTTTAATTCTCTTTTTTTTTATAAATATTTTTATAAATATTATAAATATAATTTGAATTTTTTTATATTGATTTGTTTAGAAAAAAATTCGAATGGATCTTTTATCACATTCTATTTATTATATTCGAACTATAAATGAATTTCATTTATCAAAGTCGCGAATTTGTATCGAATAGTAAATAAATTCATCATGAAAGAATGACACAAATTCGCAATTTTAACCGAAATATTTCGCGTTGGTGTAGAATAATATCCTAGTCGATATGATTCACGATTCACGTTAACCTGACATTTGAAGACTTCGCTAATTTACAACTTCCTGTTATTTCGAATCATTTTACGTAGCCGGGTCATTGAATTTGTCACGGCATTATTTTATTACACTTTAAAAAAAAAAATAGATATTTACATATATATACGATTATTCAAGTAAAAATAAAAACAAATAGTTGATCCATCAATAACCATTTTGCATGATTGTCAATAATATTACATCATATATTAGATCGATAAAAATATTATTATATACACATTCTGTATAAAACGAATCTTGCAAAGTTTTCAAGAGGAGTGAAATGATTAATCTCGAAAAATTAGCGCTAATTATCATCTCTCGAGATTAGAGTGTCGTTGGAAAAACGAACACGTTCGGCCAATTAGCGAGTTCTCACAGCCATCCCTCATCGAGGAAACGAGTCGTCATCTTCAGGTCCAATTTTAGGCGAACGAGCTGTTGACCCGAAACGTTGCACAAGATTCGTTTCCGTGGCGTCGATTCACACCAACTCCTCGACCTGGAACAGCCGGGCAATAACGCGAAACTTGGATGCAATTAAACAAGTTCTTTGCCGAATATTACTGCCGTGAAAATATACAACGAATGTTATTTATTTATAAATTGTAAAATTGTATTTTATAGTTACTTTCGATCGAGCATTGTATTTACTTTTATTACACAAGGAATTCTCCATATTCGTATATAGAATCGAGTCACTATTGTTTTTGTGTATATTTGTAATAATTTTTAATCATTTATGGTATATAACGAAGGTATAAAACGTTCAATCATTTTGATCGCACTTATTTTCGCTATACAACGAATTCTCTACGTATAATCGAGTTACTATAATTTTTAATATAGTATAATACGATATAGTATAATACGATACGTAATATAGTATGAATACGATTATAGAGACATCTATGACAACGAAAGGATAAAACGATTGAGAATTTAATAAGGAAACGAGAATGAAGTTCGAGCCGTGACGTGACGTTTATTTAAAATTTCCGGTTAAAACTTTCTCTGACAGTAACAAAGTGATTGGGATGCCAGCCTGGATCGTGACAAGAATATCGAAGGATTGATCCGCGTTTACGCAAATAAGCCTGTTTTTACGATCGTGTGAAAAAAGGAAGAATATATTGAATATAATTAAATATGCATTAAAAATGTTTTATTCTATTTAAAAAAAAAAAGGAAAATCGATATTCGTGCCCACTTAAGAACAAAATAATTATATTACGCCATAATTGAATCGAAACCATTCAAATTTTGTCTGAAATATTTTTTAATATTTCCAAAAGAATAAATAAAAATAAAAAAAAAAAATAAACGAGATTTAATGAAACATTTCGTTGGAGAATCGATTCCGGATAGATAACTGAGAAGTTGGTGATACGACTGACCCACCGTTATTCATAGAACCTTTTATATCGTGGTCAAAGTTTTTCTGTGTATTTACGAAACACGAGCGACTTATCATAAATAGGAGTGTTTATCACTGGTGGAGAATTAGATTTTCAGGAATATTTTTTCTCTTGATTTTTAATTGGTCAGTGAAAAATAAAAAATCCTATTCATGGAATGAAATAAATTAAGTTAAGAAATTTATTCGATAACGCGATACACTTTTTCTTTCCGATCTGTCTTTTTAATGCGCAGCAAAACGATACATTAATTTTCGTCAACTGCCTTTTTAATCATTCGACCCATACACGCTTTCTCGAGCCACAACTCCGTTTATTTCCTCCAGATTCATAAATCAGCCGATACTAAATTTAAATTATAGTCGACTAAGCCAAACACGATAAATTCTCTTCACAATTGGTTGGATAAAGCGAAGATTTAATATTAAAGGGCAAGCGAATCTTTAAAAAATTCTTCTTAAATTCATATCGATCTTCCTTCCAATATATTTAATAATATAATTATTTTAATATATCAAACACTTTCTCATCTACATTGTCAGAATACAAAAAAAGAAATTGTTTAAATATTTAATTTTAAATATAATTAGAATTTAAATATTCTAAATTAATATCCTTTTTAAAATTTATTCTATTTATTTTTCGATAGACGTTATTGCAACTGTCGTTCTATCCATACTCTGCAAAGATCGATCGACAACCGGAGAATCATATATTTTTACTACAAACTCATAAAAAAAAGGGGGGGAGGCGCATTATTTGCGAAACGACACGGCATAAGGCACGGAGAAGGCAGTAAAGACCGAGATAAAACTATGATGACAAATAGCGAAAGGACGAGGACTGGAATAACGATGAAAATTCCTCCCTTACGCCGCCAAATAACAGGTCCCCTCCTCGTTTCTCTTGTTTTTCTCCCATGTTTTTTTCGGTCGCCTCGCATTTCGTCTCCTCTTGGATTCTACAACGAGAAATTACAATCGGTGAGAAATAAGCAATGTTGAATTTAATTTTATCACCAATCTTCAGTTTATTTTTAACTGTAAGAGATATTATCCTCATATTTTATAAAATTACGAAACATTTTTTTTTTTGCAATATCAAATTATAGATCAATTTTAATATTTGTGATAAAAATTTATTTTTCTACTCGCAGAAAAACGATTAAAATAAAATATAATTTTATATAATTGATGATATTTCTTGCCAAAAGGATATTTTTCTTCGCTCTACACGATACGAAAAACGTGTTAAAAGAAAAATCTTTCAACTTACGGTTCCATCGAGAAACCACATTTCCTCTTACAAACGATTCCTCGGGAAACTTTCTCTGAAAAACTTATCAGAACATTGCCATTAAACAGCCCTTCGTCCAACTCCTAAAACTCGAACAAACCATCTTAACCAACCTTCCATCAGCTTAAGTGTAAGATACAAAGGGAAGGAAAATTGAGAATTGGCGTTTTTCTTTTTTTTTTTTTTTTTTT
>NW_006263980.1:69415-72747 GCF_000469605.1 Apis dorsata
TTCTTTTTCTTCTGCGTCGATTTTATTTGTTGAGATGTGAAACAGGTCGGATAAAGAAAATCAACAGATTGATTAATTGATTCTGATTATAGGAACGAATGGACGTTCCACGTGCCCAATTATCATTCGAAGAGAACATGTAATCGAAACATCTTGAGTTGCTTTTTTAAGGATAACTATACAAAGATGAAATAACTCTTTTAGTTGATGGAGAAATTTTTGCTGTAAATAAAAAAGGCTTTTTTTACTATTTTACTATCTCGAGAAAACTTAAGAGAAAGAACGAATGCTGGAAAAACATATCGTGAATACCTTGAACAAGTTTCATTGTTCCATGAGATTTCCGTGTGGCCCGTACATTGTATCCATACATTGATCGAGTGAGTTTACGCACGCGCATCCACCGATACCGAAAATTTTATCGAAGAAAACACATTATTTGTTAAAATTACATACATTATGCGACAAAAATATTCAATTTTGTGAATTTTAACTCGTAAAACGAATATTCGCGTGCGTATTCGTTTGTCGAGAAAGGCTGGTATAAAAATATGAAAAGAATAAAGTTAGAATAAAATTTTATATTAGATCCGAGACATTGTATGAATAATGTAAAACTACGTTTGTATCGAGACGAATTCTTTTAGTTAAGAAGAAATCTTCAAAGGAGAACGGAAGTGATATTGTAGCGATTTTCGAAAAATAAGGATAAATGTTCTCCAATTCGAAGAATAGAAATGGATACAAATACAATAAATTGTTCTGGTAAATGATTTTAACGAATTTATTCAAAAAAATATCTACCAAAATATTTTTATTTTTCCTGTTTCAAATCATGTTAAAAATGTTAAAAATATCTTAAATATTATTATGCATTATTATGCACCATCGAATCTATGTTAGAACACGAAAAATCAAGCGAAATCGCTTTATCGGATCTTTATGCTAATCAAGCGAGCGCGACTTCCGAAATTAGCCAAGGACTTTTTTATTCAATGAATCGTAACCGCACTCATATCGAAACTCGATATTTATGCATGCCAGAACGATATTTGGACGATGACGGTTTGAGTGTGGCCTAGAAAACGATTCTTCAAACGAGAATTCACCAATGACGCTATACTACCTGAGAAAGTGATTTCGAATTTTTATTTTCGAATCGATTTACTAGATCGAATTAAAACGCTTTACGTTTGATCGATTAGGATTACAAAAAAAGAGAAAATAAAGTAAACTAAATTTAGCTAATTTCAATTTGAATTTATGGACTGGTTTAGAATGCTTTTAGAATGCTTACTTCTACAAGACGCTTAATATATTTCTAGAACTTAGACTGCTATGTTTAAAAATGTCAAGTTTCGCGTGTGCGATTTAAACAAGCGCAACACTCGAACAAGTTTATTCTATATTCGTAGTGTTCAAGTGGCTGGGTGCTCGATATCGGCGAATTTATGGGGCCATTAAGGGGTAACCAGCGCGTAATTGGTACTATATCGAGGATAATATGCCTACCATCAACTGGAAAATCACTTTATTGCCATAAGATAAAAATGGATGGATATTTAAAACGACAATCGAAAATTTTCCAGATTTACCTTTTACGAGAGAAAGTTTATTTCTTTCTTATTTCTTTTTGTTAAGAAAAATAAATTAAACGTAAGTGCACAGAAAATTTTACAAACTTTCCATTTTATATCATTTTTTCAATTTTTAGATATTTGTAAACCGAACATCTTAATTGTAATATTATCGTATCGAATTGTAGTATTATAAATTGAATGAAATAATATATATAAGAATTTACGATATAAGGATATGAGTTAATAAATCGGCGATAAATAGATCGATGAAATTTTGAAAAAAATTATATTCGATATATATATATATATATATACAAAATGTCTCAAAAATATAGAATATCCATTAACTGAAGATTTCTGAAATAATTTCAAGCAATATTTTCCTTTTGTTACGGTTTTTTTAACGAGATAGTAACAAAAAATATTGACCAATCACGAAGCACGTAGCTTAGTCCAGGATAACGTTGGTTACGTGCTGTCGATCGAGTAGATCGAATAGAGAACAAATCCAAGCAACATATATCGAAGAAAGTAAATTGAATATGACAAATATTTTTTTATCCAAAAAAATTATCGAATTATATCACGAACAATGAACAAACTGTAATATTCAACACATTTTCTTCGATACACGTTGCTTGAATTTGTTCAACTGCACGTTGAACAAACTATCGTGGATTGACAGGTTACGTGCTTCGTGATTGGCCAATGTTTTTTGTTAATAATTCGTTAAAAAAAACGTAACAAAAGTTTTTATAAAGGAAAATGTTTCTTGAAAAAATTAATTCAGAAATCTCCAGTTAACGGATGTTTCTACATTTTTAGGACAAACTGTATAAAGAAAGAAATGCATCCAAGTAGAATCGGTCCGTCGTAAACTCGCCGCATCTGATCGTGTCTCGTGAGTTGAGTGTGAAATTGGGAAGACAACTAAACATGGAGGACATGTCGGTAACATTTAACGATGGTTCGCTCGTTTGAAAATTTTTCTCGTTCTCTTCCATTTTCTCTCTTTCATTTTCTTTTTCTTATCTTATGTTCCTTTCTTTTTTTTCACTTTAAAATAAAATCGTCTCCCTAGGCTGCTTAGGAACAATTCTTGAACTAATTCATTTGTTTTTTTATCGTTCATATTATCTAGTGTTCATACAGGATTATTTCGATTATGTTGGATCTGTATGACTCGAATATAAGCAGCAAGAAAAAAGACCAAGAATTAAATAATCGAACTAAATAAAATTAATTTGATTCTGTTAATTAATTTTTAATTCTCTTGTAAATAAACATTCATTCATTATTTATAAGGAAAAAATTTATATCCAATTGTAAACTTCTCATTTTGATTTATATACGTAACAATATATATTATGAAAATAAAATGATTTCATATGATTATTTTGTTCATTTACAGTATAATTTTGCTTTTGAATTGTTGCAGAGATTTAACGAGTAACAACATAACAGACATTCCAGCCCGTGCCTTCAACCGAATTTTCAATCTTGAAGTGTTGTAAGTATCAGAAAGAAAAAAATCAATAATATTTCTATTATTTTTATCGTAATATTCCTTGTTTCTCTTCTTTCTTAACAAATAGTTTTCGCATTTTTTTTTGCAGATTACTTCGACGAAATCGTTTGCATACGATCGCCGATGATGCATTTACAAACTTAACGAGCCTTCGAGTATTGTGAGTGTTCTAAAAGTCACACAGAATATAATAATAATAGAAAAAAAAAAAAAAAAAAAAAAAA
>NW_006263980.1:73129-74709 GCF_000469605.1 Apis dorsata
AGAAAAGAAAAAGAAAGAGAATCTATATTACTTTGTTTATATAACAAATGTATAAAATATTAAAAAAGAAAAAAAAATTAATTAATTTCATTCAGTTAATCAATAAAGAAATTAAGGGGAAAAAAGTGATAATAAAAACATAAAAAGAAAAGGCGGACAATTCGTTATAAGTGAAAGAAGATAAAATGGGATCGTGGCCGCGATTTTTAAAAAAATTATAATTCTCTGTCTGCTTTGTAGGGAGCTCGATGACAATTATTTAACAAAAATTCCAACCGCGATCGTAAAGCTCTCTGGCCTTGAAGACCTGTAAGTGTGCATCGATTAAGTAAAATGTAATTTGACAACTTTTTTTTACATTCTATGAATACTATTTCCTTATCGAGCTGCGTTTTACATTCATGGCCGATTAGAAAATTTAATATTCATATGGCGATATCTCGATCAAAATATCGAGAAGAATTTTCTAATATACGATAAAAAATTATTTGTCTGTTAAATCATTATCACTCTAGAGAATATTTTTCGAATCACGAAAATGAAAATTGTGATCTTTAAAGAAAAGAAAAATTTTCGTTTAAGAAAGATAAATATTCAAAATTTATAGTTTATCACAGAGTGATCATGATTACTTAAATTTTATAAAACACTAATTTTTTTTTTTTTTTTATATCTTTTGACATAAGTGATAACAAATGCAAAAAAAGAAAAAGGAAACTTATTAAAAATTAGAATCGCGAAAGAGAGATCGATCGATCGATCGATGCTCCGCTCCTTTTGTTTTTCGTTTTCACCAAAACGAAGGAAACCAAGAAAGTCGTATTCGTGTATGCTTTATCGGTTCCGTAGGTCGCTGTCGAACAACCGGATCGAAACTTTGGAGGAGCATGTTTTTCGACGTGTCAGTAATCTATTGTCGCTTGACCTACGCGGAAATCCTATCAAAGAAATACACGGGAACACTTTTCATAATCTATGCAAGCTTCGTAAACTGTGAGTATAGATTATTCGATAAGCGATTTATCAACTGTCAGATAGATAGATAAATCTTTACGTAATGTATGGATGATGGTTTGTACTTTCTATTTAAAATGGAAAATATCTTGGAATTAAATTATCGCAATCAACATTGTATATGCATGTTTAAAGAAAATGACGAAAATATTTTTTTTTTTTTTTTTAGGATCCTGTCGAATCTAAAAGAACTACAGATATTTCCTAATTTGAATGGGACAAAATCATTGGAAGTATTGAGATTAGATCGCGCACAAGTGACGAATGTTCCAAAAAATTTATGCGAGCAATGTCCAAAATTGAAAAGTTTGTAAGTAGTTCAATTTTTGTATCCCGATAATTCATTAACATTTGATATAGAATCATGTTTTATTAATTATTATTAATTAATTTTTAGTGATATGAAATCAAATTTTCTAACAGAGGTGCCAAATTTACGAAATTGCAGCGAGTTACGAGTTTTGTAAGTATTTCTCTTAAAAACAATATAATATAAATTTTATAAATATTATAGTTCATATATTATATATTATATAATTTCATATATTATATATATTATATTATAT
>NW_006263980.1:74985-80459 GCF_000469605.1 Apis dorsata
ATATATTATATATATATATAATATATTAATAATATATTATATTCATATATTATAAATATTATAGTTCATATAATATATATGAATTATAAAATTGTGTACACGAAATTGAAGATATTTAAAAAGAAAATTTTCTTTTCTCTAGAAATCTGGCCAGTAACATGATTCTGTCGTTTCCAAATGAGCCATTCAAAGGTCTGGACATGTTGCACGACCTCCTTCTATCGGACAACAAGTTGCAAGTAATCCCAGGTGACGCGTTCACCGGCTTGTCGAGGCTACAAGTGTTGTAAATGTCGTCGCTTGCAATTAATCCCGTGTAGATAGCTAGCCGTTATCATTTTGAAAAAAAGGGATTCTATGTTTCAGGGATCTAGAGAGCAATTATATCAAGTATATCCACCCTAACGCATTTAAAGAGACGAAACATTTGGAGGATTTGTAAGTTTTAGTAAAAAAAAACTCAGTCTTGCTTTAAAAAATCATAATGTTACAAAGAATTAAGTTTTATTATTATTACAAGTTAAGATTAAACTATCTAAATTCTAACAATTTTCAATAACAATCTTTTTATTGATATTCATTGATCAGCTATATATATATACATTTTTTTCATTTTCTCATTCCTCAGAAATCTTGGGAATAACGTGTTTCCCGTACTGCCAACACTAGGGCTATCAGGCCTATTACATCTTAAGACATTCAACAATCCAGCATTGAGGGAATTTCCAGCTCCCGAAAGGTTTCCACGTGTGCAAACGATGGTATTATCGTACGCTTATCACTGCTGCTCGTTTCTATCGGTCGAAGTGGAGGATCCGGTGACGAAATCCTCCGTTCGAGAATCTATCCTATTCCCCACTGACAATGATTTTGATATGAGCTTGTGGAACTCGAGTTTCACTGATATCTGGCCACAGCTCAGTAAGTAGTTCGATAAAATTTTAGAGCTTTCATGCATTCTCAAAGTTATATATATTATATTATTATATTATATATTATACTATTCGAAATTCTAAAAATGAATATATTTATTTTTATATATTTTCTTATTTATTCCAATTATTGTTTTAAATTATTGAAAGTAATATCAAATTAATTATTGTAATAGCAATTGTGCAAATATTGGTATATGGTAGTAATCTATAAAATTTTAATCATTTGATTGAAAAAAAAGAAAAGAATTATTAATTATTCTATTACTATAGTCTAAACAATATAATTTATTAATTATACAAAATAATTTATTAATTACATCATAAATAAAAAAAATAACAGTAAAGTTTTCAAAATTTTTATTCTTTTAAAATATCTTAGCAAGAACGATTGATTTGTATTGTTTTGTATTGTTTTGTAAAAGATTGTAATTTAAAAATAATTTTGTTTTATTTAAAATTCAACTTG
This sequence comes from Apis dorsata, assembly GCF_000469605.1. Lineage (NCBI taxonomy): Eukaryota > Metazoa > Arthropoda > Insecta > Hymenoptera > Apidae > Apis > Apis dorsata. Next base: position 76,387 of record NW_006263980.1, read on the forward strand.
TTACAACTCGTTGATGAATCAATCGACACTGAAATGCTGCAAAGCACATAAATCTACTTATTCAGGATTTAAGAGAAAATATAAATTAATAATAAATTTTTAGAATATTATCAATTTATATTTATATACAAGTAAATTTCAACGTTCGAAATTTCTAACATTTGTTATCTCAAAAAATTAAAAATAAATAATTTCATTTAGTAACAATCATATGATATTTCAATAATCATTCATGGCAAATTTAAAATTAATTTTATAATTAATAACATTGATAAAAAGTCAAAAATAATAACAAAAAGTATCATTGAAGTTTAGAAAGTAAAAGAATTGATAATTACTTAGTAATAAAATATTTTTTTATATATATATTTTATTATAATTTAAAACAATTTAAAATTCTTTTCAAAGAAAAGATATAGTACTCCCCATTTTAAATCTGCCATGTTAGAGATTTCCTATAATTGTTAAGAGAAGCACAAGTTCACAAAAAACACACATTTTTCTATTAGAAAAATGTTCCATTAGAAAAATCATTCAATTATTTTTCTTCAATCATCGATTCGTTCAAATGAGAAGAAAAAAAGACTTTGCAGCACTGAAGTGATGACGTGTTTTAGATAACATGACCGACAAATTTGGCTCGCAAATAAATGAACTTTGGGCTAACTTTGGTTCAGATTTTACATACCCTGGTAACCTGCCCTCATATGTTGAGGATTATTTTGAAGAGCAGAACAACCGAGTTACACTGCCAGTTCAAACACTACCTTCTCACGTACAGTGCCTACCTCAACCTGGTAATTTCAACATGAATATTCTTCTTCTTCTTCTTCTTCTTCTTCTTTCAATGCACAATATGAAAAAAAAACCTTAAAACATGTGTATGATTTCCAGGTCCTTTTCTACCGTGCCAAGATCTATTCGATTGGTGGACATTACGTTGTGGTGTATGGGTAGTATTTCTACTTGCCATGCTTGGAAATGGAACCGTAGTATTCGTGTTAATATTCTCCAGAAGCAAGATGGATGTTCCTCGGTTTCTTGTTTGCAACCTTGCTGCAGCAGATTTTTTCATGGGCATTTATTTAGGTCAGGCATAAAAAAAAAAAATATCTATGCAAGATGCAAAAATACCATTCTATGGTATAGAATCATTTTCTACGTATTTAAAATCATCATATCCAAATTTATGGCTTCAAATAACACTTTTGTTAATTTCAGGTCTACTAGCAGTGGTGGACGCTTCGACTCTAGGAGAATTCCGAATGTACGCCATACCGTGGCAAACTTCGGCTGGTTGTCAGTTAGCCGGTTTTCTAGGCGTTCTCAGTTCGGAGTTGAGCGTATATACGTTAGCAGTAATTACTTTAGAACGGAACTACGCCATAACGCATGCCATGCATCTGAACAAAAGACTTTCCCTTAAGCATGCAGGTTACATAATGACCGTAGGCTGGTGTTTCGCATTGTCTATGGCAAGTCTGCCTCTGATCGGTGTATCAGATTATAGAAAATTTGCTATATGCCTACCATTCGAGACTAACGGGAACGCTGCGCTAGCATACGTGATCTTTTTGATGTTGATCAACGGTGTCGCATTTCTTATATTAATGGGATGCTATCTGAAGATGTACTGCGCGATTAGAGGGTCCCAAGCGTGGAATTCGAATGATTCGCGAATCGCCAAGCGGATGGCTCTGCTGGTGTTCACCGATTTCCTCTGCTGGTCCCCCATAGCGTTCTTCTCGCTGACTGCCACGTTTGGATTGCAGCTGGTATCGCTTGAACAGGCAAAAGTGTTTGCCGTGTTCGTACTGCCATTAAACTCCTGCTGCAATCCATTTCTGTACGCCATCTTGACCAAGCAGTTTAAAAAAGATTGCGTACTTATTTGCAAGGCGATCGAGGAGTCCAGGGTGACCAGGGGGATCGGCAGATGCCGGCATAGCTCGAATTTCAGCAACAGACAGACCCCGGTAAACACGAACAGTTTGGTGGACAGATCGTCGCGAGAGAATCAGACACCCTGTGCATGTAATTCAAGATTACTCGAGACTAGCCAATGTTCCGGTTACCGACGATGGGGCACCAGGATATTGTGGCCCTGCGCCAGAGACACGAGGCCCAGGCACGCGCGTAGCGATCAATACGCATATCAAATCGCGGAGATCCAACAGAAACAACACAAACGAGCCTCATCGGTATCCTCGAGTGAAAATTTCTCCTCGTCCAGATCAGATTCCTGGAGACAGACTCATCATTGCGGTATCCCATTAAGATTGTTAGATCCTAAACGGAGAGCTTCTTCGTGGCTGATCACTAGAAAACCGTCTCAAGATTCGAATCTCAGCTCTTCCAGAAATGATTCTTCCGGTTCCGCCACCACTGCTAGCACTAGTACTTGGAGGATTTCGAGGTCTAGCGCGTCCCTTGAGGTAACTGCCAGAAATACACCGAGACCAGCCAGGTCGAAACCAAGGCTCACACGTCAGCTCGCAATTCAAGAGCCTGAACCGCCTGGATCGCCAAGTAGATTAGCTGCCAGACTCCTCGCAACTATACCCTCCGCGGCAGAAACCAGTGATCAGCAAGATGACGATAATACAGCGCAGTGTTAAATTGATTTCACGCATATATATGCGTATCGGTTTATCAGAGATTATATTCGGTTATAATATGATAGATTATAAATATGGATCTCGTTGCTTCCGAATGGTTTCAGTATTAAGTGTCTTCTGACAATGAGAGAGGTGTGAAAGAAGGAGGAGATTAAATACTCTGTATATTGGCGATAATCATTGTTTAAGATTAGGTGAACGAAAAAACGATGAAAATATTCTTCTTTCAACGTTTGCAAACATTTGTGATTAAAGTTGATTGTAATATATATGATATTGTTTAAAAATATCATACTTTTATTTTTTTTTTTTCTGAATTGTTTTTAAGTAAAGGAGTTTATAAGACGTTGAAGGAGGAAGAGTAAAAAAAACTCTACTACTTTTATTCTACAATATTATTCAATTATTTATGCTATTAATAATTAAAAGTGCAAACGATATTGTAGATCGTTTGGATTCGTGGAAGAAACAAAATTGATCTACCTTTATTGACCGTCCGTTACACATGCATATAGATAAACTGCATTAAAAGAGGGTGAATACGGTAGTCATGTTTGTTAGATACTGCCAAGAATTTTTAACATGTTGACTGTTGAAGGAATTTTATATTTCTTATATTAATATTTCATAATACAAAATACTAATAATAATAAATAAATAATAAAAAAATAATAAAATTAAAATACTATTTTTTTTTTTTGTATTTTGGAAGATAAGATTTTTTCAATATTTAATTAAATACAATCTAAGATTTTTAAACAACATTAAAAAATTATGAATAAATTCCACAACAGCCAACATATTAATTTAATAACATAACGTACTAATTTAATTTAATGAAAAATTTTAATTCTATACGAGAGAAAGAATTCAAAAATATGTATGAAAAATGCGTCAATTTCATTGGGGCTTTTACTATAAGAAATTACTAGAGAATTATGACTCAAACGACAAAGATGTTCCGCATAGTTTTCGATTAAGATTAGAACATTGTACTATTTATTGATAAATTTAAAATAGAGCACATAGTATTCTTTCTATTCGTTCATCTATTTCCTTACAAAGTTATTAGATCCGATAGAAACTCGAACGCTTTTTTGTCTGTGGTTCAAAGGAAAATCCTTTTATTACGGGATCAGTATTTAAAATCCATTGTTCAATTGTTAATAAGCGTGTGTTGCGTTTTCATAAGACTGATGGTTTATACAGTTTGTCCCATAATTCTAATTTTGATTCTAGTTGATTTCTAGTTGAAAATTTGGACACGTAATACGATTTTTAAACAAATATTATAATATCATAATGACGAATAATCTAATGATTAATTTATTTGTTAATTATTATTGTTAATTATAGGATGGTCGATAGATTCTCAAATAAGTCGAGTTAGAAAATTAAATTAAATTTTCTATAATTTCTTTGATATATCTTTATGATAAGATGATTTATATATAT
>NW_006263980.1:80693-82659 GCF_000469605.1 Apis dorsata
ATTTGAGAATTTATAAACTGTCTCAGAATCAATTCGTTACATCCGTTAATTACGAAAATGAACGATTATAAAGTTGTGCAGCTATAGTAGATCATAGTTTGACCATCCTAACCTAAAGACTATTATAAAATCGTTACGGCGTACAGATGTTTATACATGGTTTTAAATTAATGACAAAGATATTTGTTAATATTAATTACCGGACTTATTTGTCGATGAGTGAATTGTATTGTTCTTTGTATATCATTGTTTTGATACTTAATGCCGTTTGAGACCTCCAGATCATAATTCTTGTCTTCTTTAAAAAAAAACAATATTCCATTATTTTATTTATAGTATATTCAATTCTGTTGAATATATAATTCTTTTCTAGATTTTTAGTTTAAAATTAAAAAAAATAGTAGAGATTTATTAAAAACTTATTGCTACTTATGAAAATAATAATCTGCAAAATTTATTAAATTGGCAGTAAATCGTTATATTAATTTTAATCTTGACAAAATCATTTGTAATGATGTAATTTTATTTAGGATATCATTTCAAAAGAACTAGAATTTGCATCTGAAAGTCTTGAACTGTACCTATAAGTATTATAGATCTAGGCCACAAAAAGTTAAAAAATTGAAATTATAGTAGCTGTTTAAAAATTTTGTCATCTATCATTATCGACGTAACACCGAACATGTTTGCGCGTGTGTCCGGTCCAAACTATTTAATAATGTTTTTCTAATAAAATAGCGAATTACGACGAACGAATGTTTTGCATTTCTATTACCCTGAAAAAAAAAGCAGATTTATAAATAAATTTTTTTTAATAAGATCGATAAAAAGAAAAAAAAAGAAATCGGCTAGATACTTCCGAAATTTTATAAAATTCCTTTATTTTTGAAAAAATGTACTCTGTCGCGTTACAAGAAAGCCCTATATCACCATTAAATTGGCGAACCAATATAATACTATTGATATATATATATAACAGAAATAATTTAAATATTTATCTAGAATAAAATTTTTTCAACTTATTCAAATAGTATCTATATCTTCCGTGTAGGCGTGTATATGTATACGTTACCAGCTAAAAATATGAGATTTGAGACTTCCTAATGTAAAAAATTATATTATTTTGCAATTTGGAAAAATAATTCTATAAATCTCACTCGGATGTAACTATTAAATTATCCTTTTATTCCTTTACGTTTTTTTTATATAAATTAGAAGAATCAAATCTGTCATCTGTCTAAATTATTAATAAAATTGTAAAGAGTAATTATTTTTTAGAACATTGTACTTATTAATGTTTCATGAATATATTTATTTATATATAAAGAATTCAAAGAATTCAAAAAAATTCAAAAGATTTAAAAGTCAAGTTTTATAATTTTTTTTGAATTATATTATATATATTAATTTCTTTTAAATATTTGAAAAAAAGAGGATATAATTTAATATTCATATTTTAAGTTAAATTCATCTTCATTTTTGGCTGGTAATATATATTATAAATAACGCATATTTTTAAATTATATAATATATACGATATATTCTTTTCATTTCTTACATACTATTTCTTCTTTCACGCTCTTCCATTCACACTTTGTTTCTATTCACTAATAATCGGTAAACTGGAGTCAGGTTTCAAGTGATATAAAGATATACACAATTTTAAAAAACTGTCCTTTATAAATGTCACTCGTAATAAATAATTGCAAAACATTTGATCGATACATATTATAACAAATTTTATATATATGATGGGCTTCTATAGGTCCATTAAGTACCAGCATTTATATTTCTTCAAAAACCCTTATATTATCATATATCTTTTTAAAACTATTCTTTTATTACTCTATCTTTGAAAAATATTTCTTTTTTTCCTTTCTTAAATTTTTATATCTATTCGTATATTGTTGCATTTTTTTTTTTTTTTTAGAATTTTTAATGCTAGTTTTTGCAATATATATATATA
>NW_006263980.1:83016-84627 GCF_000469605.1 Apis dorsata
TTATTTTATATATATATACATATAAATTTGCAATATATTGATATAATTTGAGAAATTCATTTATGTAATAAAAAAAACGTAATTAAATATTCAAAATCCAAAGAGAAAAAAAAGAAAAACTGAAAAATCTAAAAAAACCAACTAAATTCGCGAAGAAAAATAGCAAAACTTGATCGCCAGGATCAATAGATCGAAGATTTCTATCACCTAAGCTAACAACAATTTGTTTTGTATAATCTTTATTTTCGGATATATAAAGTACTTACATTATATTATATTTCCATAGATATGTTTATCTTTTTAATCGCTAAATCATTTTTCGAATAAATTATTACGAATTTTCAACAATTATTAATTAGTTTTTAGGAATGGTTAACACTATACTATTACGATTACTTAAAAACTATTACAACTATTCGATAAAACGAAAGGAGCACTAAAAGGAACTCGTCTAATATATATATATTATATATCAAATATTCATAATTTGGAAAATCATTTTAAAAGCTGATACTTAATGGGTCAATCACGAATTAAGACATTAAAACGAAGCTGACACATTTTATTCTCGTACAAATTCTTTTTTTTTTTTCACCCTATTTACACAATCCTCGATGATTTTGTTTGAATTTTTCGAAACAGAAAAAAGTATACCAACGAAGGGACCATTCCACCACATCGGATAAATGAACGATCGCCATATTCAATTTTTCGAATATAAATCGATAATCGCATATACCCTATCTCGATATTACAATCGCGCGAGATCTCGTCTTGTAAGGACGGTATACAATTTTTCGGACGGTGTGTGATTTGTTCTCCAGTCGAGATGGTCAGGATTTATAATACGAGGAATATGTTTTCGCAAAGAGAGGTATTACAAACAATATTATGATAAAATTGATCCTTGATTTTATATTCTGTATACCGACTATCTTATAATAAGGGATTCTATAAAGATTTCACACGGTTGATCAACGACTCGACTTTTCTCTCTCTCTCTCTCTCTCTCTCTTTAAAATCATCGACAAAACGAAACATAGTTTATACATAGGATATTAATCTTGTCGAACGATTCACGACTTCAATGGCTAAATAATGGCGAGATATTAAATTCAAATTTATTTCATTTTGGAATAAAATTCAGCCATTGAACCGTGAGGATTAAAATGATCTATCGAGAATATCGTACGTATCATAAGTTGTAGAATTTTATTATTCATTTGCTTATTGCAGTCTTTTATTTTATTTTATTTTATTTTATTTTATCGTATAATTTTGAAAAATATGGAACGAAAATGAACTTTTCTATTCCAAAAAACTGCAAAAAAAAAAAAAAATTATATTCTCTTGATACACGAGTCGCGAGTTGAAAATTATCGACCGATATTTTCCAAACGATATTTCATTTTTCTTATCCGATTAGCCGATCACTAAATCGTCTTGGTTAAAATTGTCCCAACGATCAGATTAATTGACACACATTTTGAAATTTAACATAATATTTTCATAATCTCATCTATTATTTCGATCAATTTTCAAAAAACTTTCAAAAAATTCAAAAAATATTCCAACTAAAGATTGGACCTTCTCTTTATATTTTTTTTTTTT
>NW_006263980.1:84858-87369 GCF_000469605.1 Apis dorsata
CTAGTGAATCACGATAAAATTGGTAGTTATAATTATTTTACAATTGTATTAATCCGGAAGCCCTTGAAAGCTGTAATAACATTTCATCAAAGTTAAAAGTTTATATGAACAATATAATTATAACAATTTCTTCGTTCCCTACTATCTATGACGCTAATTGAGCCTAGAAGATCATTTCGATCCTTCCAACTATCGTTTATTATTATTATTATTATTATTATTATTATTATTATTATTATTATTTTTGTTTCTCACTTATGTACATTTAATCGAACTTGGTCCATTGAATGTCAAATCCTTTCGTCTATTGCTTTCTTATGATATACGCGTTCTTACAATCGGTACACAACATATATGTGTATTTTACCATTCGAGATTTCCAGAATAATTTTTGTATTTTCGCGATGAACGATATTACATTAATAATTAAATAATGTGATATTTTAATAATTCAACTGGTTAAAAAAATGAGAACTTATTTACTTGGTTACTTATTTAGTTTCTCTTATTTGGAATTTGATACCTTTACCGGTCAACTTTGTTTACTTTCGACGTTGTGTCCGTTTGACGTAATTTGATATCTTGACAAAAACTCGTTAAAGCTGCATGCATATCTTGCTTGCCTTTGTGTACGATACCCTAATATAGTAAGCTATGAAAATTCAATGTTCAAATTAATTCAATTCGGAGCCAATTTCTTCGTATTTTATTCTTAAAATTAAATCTGGAAAATCTCGAATAATAATAACATAAAATACATTCAATATGTAACAATTATTCATGTGTATATCGATAAACTTCTCTCCAAAGGTATCGTCTCCAAAATCATGTGATCTCGAAGGTATACTTCGAAAAAAAAAAACCGCTTCATTCTCGATTATTATTACCAGAAAAAAAAGAAAATCGAGATTCAATCCTGAGATGCAAATGTGTCAGTTTGTGCCTAAAGGAGGAGTGTTGAATTTATCGAAACAATAAGTCGGGGAATGCGCATTGCTTAGGAAAAAGAAGACGAAAAAAGAAGCAAAAGAACGGGATTGCGAGAAATATTCTCTCGAAGACGTGTAAAATTCAAAGTGTGAGTGAACGGAAAATCCGTTACTTTTGGACGCTCAGGTGAAAATACACGACAAAAAAAACGCACGTTATTAAAAAAAAAAAAAAAAAAAAACTTCTGATAGCACAAAAGAGATCAAGCGGAAAAATAGATAAATCGTCTAGATCAAATAGGGAATACAAGTGGAATACAAAGAATATATATTCATCCAAATCTCTCCGTGGTTTCGTTTTTTTCATTCAACATAAATTTTTCTAAATTTTGTCTCCGCTTCGCAACTTTCAAATTCCATTTAAAATTCGAATGAATAATGAACGTTTAAGATAGAATTTGTTTCAAAATATCATAAAATCGATTCACGAAAAGATAAACACGGGGGAGGGGGGCACATCAGTTTTTACCACGCTGTCTTTGTTCTTTGAAATGAAAACAAGTTTCAGAGAGTTCCAGCCTCGCCGCATTTGCTTCTACATATGTATATATGTATGTGTGTATATATGTGTGTATGTGTACACGTTATAGACATATAGGATATTTCTACGATGCGAGAAGAAGATTTAAGATGCAATTCTAAATTAAATACAAAAGTACGCAGAAAAGTATGCATTGTACAACTTATTTTTCATTAATTAAGAGCCATTTAATTAATTATTAACTAGATGGGACAAAGAGAAACGTTGAGTTGCTTATAATATGAAAAATAAGGATTGAATGGATATTCTTGCATACCAACTTTTGTACTTGTTTCAGTCTTTAAAATCATCCCTTAAATATTCTCCCCTCTTTTTATCTGAATATATATAAAGCCTGTGGTATAAAGAAAAAAAAAGTATAATAAGAAAGGAAGAAACTATTCCATTTTATATTCATTAGCACACATAGCAATTATAGGGAAGTATGTGTACTTAGATAGGGGGATGGGAGGGGAGGGAAGTGATAATAAGTTAACTCTATAGTCTGTCCAAAAAAAAAACAAGTCAAGTTATTCAAGATCATACTTCAAAATACAAATTATCACTTTTTCTCTCTTATATTTTCATATTTACAATTTTTTAACATTCCAAAAATAGTAGTATTGACAATATTTCACTTATTTTCCTTCATTTTACATCGTTCAATAATCTTTTACATTAATCAGACTTTCTCTATTGTCATAAAATATAAAATATAAAAATTAGAGAAAGCCTGTTAGATTTGGAAATTAAGAAACGATGAAAACGATGGACATTGATGACCTTGAATGACTGATGACTAATATCAGACGGACCATCATTATCTAAATATCTAAAAAAAAAAGTGAAGTACAACAGGTGTCGCAATATAAATGTGAAATTAAAAAAAAGAAAGAAAAAAAAGAAGATCAACGACGTACGAAGTCGAAACAAAGACAAAAATGCTTTGATTCGTATGCAAATTTTCTTAATTTGTATTTAAAAAAAAAAAAAAAAAAACGC
>NW_006263980.1:87615-90225 GCF_000469605.1 Apis dorsata
CAGAAAAAAAAATCATTTTTTTTTTTTATCTTATTTCTCTTCCTTTCTCAAAAATCTCATCACCTGAGAGTTTCCTTTAAGGTTCCTGAGTTTTATCTATAGCATTAAATCTAGTAATACTTTCAAACTTCATTGTGTAAAGTCATGTATAGAAAAAACGAATGAAGAAGTCTTAATAATTATTGCTTCTCAATATATTCTATTTATAAATCATCACGAACCTCAAAGGATTAATGTCCTAAATTCATTTATAGTTAATTGTTACATCATCCCATAAGTAATTCTATGAAGTGTATGTAAGAAGGTACAAAATAATAAATCATGCCAATAAAATAGCAATATCGTCCTTTTCAAAAATAAATAAATTCTCGTTGAAATTTTATTAAGAAAAAAAAATAATAACTCTCTTGTTGAGTTATAATTTTTGTTATTTCTTTCTACTTTAAAAAAAACATGAAAATTGATTCATTATGATAATAGAATTATCAATCTCAAATCCTTGTTATTTCTATTTTACAAAATAGAAATATAAAAATAATATATACATAAAATCAAAACAATCGTATGTCCTTTTGTCTTAAATATCATTACATAAAAAAAAAAAGAGAGATCACATTACTTCTGAGATGACGTATCTCTTATCACATACACATTATCACTTATTTTAGAATACAGCTCTGTTCCTTACAAATGTAATGTAAAGTTCACCAATAAATTTAATATTCACTTCACTTTAATTATGCGCGATTGAATGGAAATTATTTTATTATCATTAAATTTCTAAAAAAAAAAAAAAAAGAAAATTTTTTTTAAAAAGTATAAATATATAATATGCTAACTTGAATAAATATGAATAAAATAATAATAACTTTGTGTGAGTAAAAGTAACGATTAAAAAAAAAAATGCAATTTGCAAAAAAAACAAAGAAAAGACGAAGAAATGATAAAACTCATGAGATTGTGTTTCGTGTTAAATGTACGTATATTAAAAAAAAAAACTAGATGAAGTTTAGAAAAAAAGAAAAAAAGTTTGAAATGGAAGAGCGTCGTTGATTTATTGCTCGGCCTATACTGTCGAAACTTAAAACAAAAAAAAAATGTCTAAAAATAAAAATAATAGCGCAAAAAAAAAAAAAAAGAAAAGAAAAATAGGAAAAAGATTTACACCTATACAACTATCGACTAATGTCATTGGCGAAAAAAAAAAAAAAAAAAAAAAAAAAAAGAAAAAAAGGAAAAAGATTTACCCCTATACAACTATCGGCTAATGTCATTGGCGAAAAAAAAAAAAAAAAAAAAAAAAAAAGAAAAAAAGGAAAAAGATTTACCCCTATACAACTATCGGCTAATGTCATTGGCGAAAAAAAAAAAAAAAAAAAAAAAAAAAGAAAAAAAGGAAAAAGATTTACCCCTATACAACTATCGGCTAATGTCATTGGCGAAAAAAAAAAAAAAAAAAAAAAAAAAAGAAAAAAAGGAAAAAGATTTACCCCTATACAACTATCGGCTAATGTCATTGGCGAAAAAAAAAAAAAAAAAAAAAAAAAAAGAAAAAAAGGAAAAAGATTTACCCCTATACAACTATCGGCTAATGTCATTGGCGAAAAAAAAAAAAAAAAAAAAAAAAAAAGAAAAAAAGGAAAAAGATTTACCCCTATACAACTATCGGCTAATGTCATTGGCGAAAAAAAAAAAAAAAAAAAAAAAAAAAGAAAAAAAGGAAAAAAATTTACACCTATACAACTATCGACTAATGTCATTGGCGAAAAAAAAAAAAAAAATAAAAAAAATAAAAAGCCTTAATGCGTTACAATTTCGAGTTTTTACGCGATAAAAGATATGACTCGAAGGATCTAGGAATGAGCGATCGCTTGTCTTCAAATAAAAATCGAAATTGAAATTATAATACAGGAATCATGAATTGTATACTGCTTCTTGGAGCAGATTTCTCGAAAGAAAATTTGTTGGATAATTTTTACAACGAAGATTATTGATACACTTAGGCCAAGTGTCGTAGAGAAATGTAAGATTAGATAAGTAATACGTTATAATCGATGAAATAAAATCAATCAATGAACAGATTCATTTAAATAATTTTTCATTAAATTAATTTAATTAAATAATAGTCGAAGTAAATTAAAAATGAAAATGCATGAAAGAATGGGAATGGACAAGAAGAGTATCTCCATTTCATTTCGAAGAAAGACTATTATTACGATATATGTCGTTGTATATTTAAAATTAAAATTTCAATTTCTTCGATAATATTAATATCTTTTTCTAACAATTTTAAAAAATGAAAGAGAAAATTTTATTTTTTTTCTCGAATAATCGATTGATAATTTGAATGATTGTTTTTAGAAAAAACTCGTTTCTCGTTGTTTAAAAAAAAAAGTTTCCGTAATAAATGTTACAAAATTTAGTTCATAAGCAATAAGCTTAGAATTGAGATTTTTTTATCCTTGTGGAAACTAATTAAAAGCTGAAACTTGACTGCATTAATTAAATATATGAAATAAAATGAATAAGTAAAAAAAGAATATGTCACGGGATAAAGTCAATTGAAAGATTAAAAAAAAAAAAAAAGAGCTATCGTTACGCGAAAGCGGA
>NW_006263980.1:90497-97080 GCF_000469605.1 Apis dorsata
ATCGCCCATCCCTGAATCAGAATATTGTCGTGGTTAAAGAATTCGGCATCGCGAATTTAAAAAATCTAACTAAGATAAGGACGTCGCTTGGTGGTGCCTCGTTTGCGAACAAAACGAATATTTGGCAAAACGGGAGACACACCGGGACATCAAAAACATTCTACTCAACGATAGCACGGTAGAACATCGTTTTTTCTCTTCATTAAATTATCCATTACGTCTGATTTTCTTTATATTCGTTAATTAATAAAATTATCGACACTACTATAATTAATCATTGATATATATCGATTCCATTATGCTTTTCATACTATACAATTCTCTTTTTTTTTTTTTTATAATGAAGTTTCTTCTTCAACACACTTTTTAACATAGATCAATGTTTGCAATATTCTGCATAAAGAACCTCAACATTAATTATACACGCCAACGGTGCTATTTATTAGACCAATTAAACGAAATTTCTTAACGTTTCTAAACTACTACTAAATTCAATTGCACGAATTCATATGAAATACCGCAGAATTTAAAAATAAATATTTATTTTTCGTATATAATCTCTCAATATATTGATATGAAATTTTGAATGAATCTCTCGATATAAACATCATGGCTCAACATCAATAATCCAGACCAAAGTGTCGTTAACGATGAATTTCTCCAACGATGTTCTACACGGCTATACCTCTGTTTCTCTAATCCCATGTGTATACACATTACGTGATAGATGCATAGTATACATATTATTTACACGTACCGGCAGGGCGTGATCGCCTAATCAATTACCGACCGGTTCTTGGAGACAAAACTTCGTTTTCTATTTTTTTTTCTTTTTCATTTTTCTTTTGTGTGTGTATGTGTATGTGTTTATTTTTGTTTTGTTTTTTCCCCCTTTTAAGTGCACGTTGCGGCTCGATAATAGCCAATAATAACAATAACTAATTGGATCGCGTAGTGTAATCAGTGTTAAGTAAGAAATGTTGCACAGATACGGATTAGTATACCACGTATATCGTATTATGTCGCGTTGACTAGGTTCGAGAGGTTCTCTTCTTCACCACGTAACCTTTGGCTTGTTCCTCTTGAACGCAAACAGGATCTTGCGGGATCGTTTTTTCAAATCGTCGTTGTCCATGGTGGAATTCGAATCAGTCGACAACGTTTCAGCGTCGTCAATCGTCGATGTCGGTTGTCCCTCCCTCGATGCCCCCTTCCTGTTATTCGAACACGATTGGCCGCTCGCGGAATTGATGCTCGTTACGCTCGAGGCCGGGACCGTGCATGGATTCGGAACAATTCTTTGCTGCCCTCCTCGATCCTGATTAGACGAGTCCAACGAATTCTCCGAGTAAGACGTCTTGGAGAGGAATGATGAGGTAGTTTTGTCTTCGACAGAAAGGAGCATGTTCGTGTCCTGGCTGTAAGAACGGACAATGCCGCATTTCTCTTTGTTGGACGATCTGATAGGCTCGTCCGGCCCATCGCCGACCGTGAAGTGTACCACGTTGCTCTCCGGCGGTGTCTCCTTCCCTGTCTCGCTGCTCGACGAGTCTGGTGGAACCGACGACTCTTTCCACGTCAAGTTGTCCACAGTACCTGTTGATACACAAGATAGAAAAATTTCAATTATATCATCATTTTAATTTATAATCAGTGTTTTTAAAATCAATAGTTTCTTTTCGTTTTATATTTGAATTATTAAATAAATTAATTAAAAAAATTTTATAAAAATATCTGTATACCGATTAAGTTCATTAATTGAATTTAAGAATTGGGCTTATATAAGTGTGAAAATTAAATGTTTGAAGAGGTTTGAAAATTTAAATAAACTAATCTAATTAATTATTTTAGTAGAATAACAACAGTGAGAGAAGATTATTTCGAGAAGAAGCTAGAAAAGAGTGTTAATTTCCAAGGAATATTGATTCAGCAACAGCTTCGTCCATATTATCAGGTATGTATATTAAAGAATATTTTTAATCAAATTGTTCAAATAAGCTAATGTTAGATATTTCCGATTTCAGAATAAAACGATATCAAAGATCGAGTTTCATGCAGAATTCATGAAGAGGAAGAAGAGAAACGAAACAACGAAGAATAGATAATACTTTTTCTTTTTTTTTTTATATTCCACAGTATCGATATAGTATAAATTTTTTTATCTCGTCGCAATCCTTTTTTTACTTTTTTAACAAACATATATATATATATGTTAATATTCGTAATAATAATATTTATATGATAATATTCGTAAATCTTATTTTAAAAAACGCAGATAATGCGAAAAGAAAATTAATGATGATTTAACAATAGTAGAATTCACAGCATTTACTTCTAAGAAAAAAATTCTTCCGAACTACGCGTCATGTGGATTCTAAGAGAACTTTCTGCATGCGATTCAAAGTATATATATATATATATATATATCGTATACTTTATCATAGAGCGCAATTTGGTCCCTTGTTTTGATGAAAAAGAACGCGAGAAATCGCTGATAAAACTTTTTTTTTTACGGATAATCAAACATTTTCATTGATTAAATTTTAATAAAAATTTTTTTCCATATACCATATATTCTGCCACTAATTTAAAATAATAACGAAATAATTACAAAGGATACAAGATTATACAGAGAAAAATATTTTTTGATTCTTCTTTGTTTATTTCAACTAGAAGAGAGAAAAAAAATATGTCTTTAAATGTCTTTATATTTTTTTGTTCGAAGAAAATCTTTTTTTAATAACCCGCAGATAACCTTTAGACTCTTGGTTATTTTAACAACAGTATTTGTAAATCTCATTGGTACATTTCTGGCGCGCATTCATCAAATATACGTTTATATCGACTCCTTCATGCCAGACGCTTAACATGTGCTTAACGTTATGACAATAAATAGTTTCTAGTTTCTTTTCTCATTTTATTTTTAATATTGGATCAATGCAATAAAGAAACTTCATTGCATAATGAAGTTAAATACGGTGTTAAAAAACGATTTAATATTTTAAAATATAGTTTTTTATATATGTATATATATGTCATAATGTCATTCGTTTAAGTCTCTAACGCAAAGATGATAGCCGATATAGAAGTAGTTTAAAATTTACAAAAAATTTTTATCAAGAATTAACATATTATTAATATTAATACGATTAAATTTAATTTCCAAGCAAAGATAAAAATTGTGATAATATGTAATTTTAATTCAAGTAAGTCGTTTTTAAAAAAAAAAAAAAAACGTGTACGTGTGTTTAATAAATTCACAACATATGTGTATTCAATTAACAATTAAATAAATAACAATTAAATAAAAGATCGAAGTAAAAATTTAATGAAGTAAAAAAAAAAAAAAAAAATTTCATAGAAGCAGAAAATTCTAATTCTATTCCAATATTGCAAAAAAAAAAGAAAATTAAAATTAAAATTACATATTAAAGTCTCGATCGTATTGAAACGTTTCTTTCGATTTGAATATCGTATACAAAAATCTCGTGTATAGCTTCGTATAGTTGCTCTCTCTCTCTCTCTCTCTCTTTCTAATTGCTTTTGATTTATTAACTACGATCATATAAATTGTATGCATAATAAAACATTTGAATGAGGGGACGTAATAACTTGTGTTATAACTTATCAGACAATGTATCACGAATTGTCCATTCTTCTTGTGTGGACTACACATGTGTCTATACGTGTACATATACATATACATTGTACATACAATTCATTGGTAGTTAATATACTTGTACATTAATATATATAATAATATATGTGGAAGAAAATGAAGAGCCGTTTCCATTGCCACTCGATTCTCGATTTGAATTTAACAAAGCGTTTTCAGAGAGCGTATTATCGCATTATATATAGGATATGTAAGGATTATGGAACAAAATTTTCGATCGTATATATAATCTACGCATCTAATTTTAATTGGCTCTAATCTTAAACGTGACATGGATCTTCCCAGAAAATAGAATTTCTTTCTTGGCATCATTTATCGTTTTAAAATCCTAGGAATTAGAAAATATTGCAGACAAGCGATTTTACCTAATGATCTAAAGTTACAAAGATTTCAACGTTTTTCAAGGTTCCTTCCACTTCTTAGATATATTTTCTTGCGAGAAGCAATTTTTTATAATTCTTATTTTATTATAAACATAGAGAAAATTGAAATTTTTCGATCGTTTAATAACTCGTAACAATTCTTCACAAAAAAAAAAAAAAAAAAATGAATTATTCATTCATCGAAAAAGATTGGAAATAATAATAATATTTTGTGCGTATTAATTGTGGTAAAATAAAAGATAAATTCGAACAAAGTATTAAAAAATGGTATTTTTTTTTAAATTTAAAAAAAAAAAATTCAATAGAAACGAAAAGTAACATCTCATGGAATCTTTGATGGGAAGTATAATCTTGAACAAATAAAATCTTTCATTGTTAAATTAAATCGATAACATCCCATAAGGCAAAAGATAATCGCGATAGATAGAATTATTGCGTGGAAGAAAATATCTAAGTAAATTGCACCTCCAGCGATGTAAACAAACGATCGTCCAATTAAAATTGGATGCTGCGTTCGTCTTTAATTCGAACCTATTAATACGAAACTATGTTGTGCAACAACGTTTATTACGAATCTGGCAAAATTGGAAATGTGCTCTTGGTGAAAACGAGAAAAACGCTTTCGCGATTTCTAAAACGAGATAAAAAAAACTAGCGAAGTAATCAGTATAGATAAAAATTATAATCGTCCTTGCGATTTCGTGTTTTTATCTAATTAAATACAATATACAGGTGATGATCGATCATGAAAACTTATTAAATATGTAATAATTAAATAATTATCGTGTTTGGCATCTTAATCACCTTATTCGACATATTGCACATTGAAAACGAACGAACTTGAAAGCTTATTATAACTTAATCACGATGCTCTGAATAATCAGCGAATAATCAAAGTCGTGATCGAGACGAGAATTCATCTAATAATAATAGCAAATTACGCAGATTAATAATTGGATTGGTAGATATCCTGAATTTTATTAAAGAAAAAAACAATGTTAAAGATAGATTCGCCGATAATATATTAATTTAAAATTTTCTTTTCAAGTCAAAAGACTTGAAGCAAAATAATATTTGTTTTCTTTGTTTTTCTTGATTATTTAAATTTTGTTTATAGGTTAAATTTTCATATTATTTTTTTCATTCATAAATACACAATATTCCTTACTGAAAAAAAAGAAAATTGAAAATTTTTATTTTTATAAAAATAACACAAATATTATTTGTAAAAATAATATTTATAAAAATATCAAATTTATCTTTTTTATCACCACTAAATTGTGGCTTCGTTCGTTCGTTTGATACATTATGAAAATTTTAATACAAAAATATGTCATGTTTTTTCTTCAAACTACCATCATATAATTTCTTATTTTATAATTTATACGAAAGGATAGTTGTAAAAAACAACTCGATATGTATAATTATATAGTGATTATACATTGCTCCAGTTATATTTGTATATATAAATGTATTAAAGTTAACAATGAATCAAAAGGTTTGTCATTATTTAAAACTTGACAAATCTTGATTAGGGAAAGGGAACATTTTTAATTCAAATCTTCCTTTTTCCTGCACACAAATCCTGATTAGATTCACTAAAAATCTGATGCTCTTTCGACAATTTATTGTTATGTCAAAGAAAAAGCTTTATAAGCAGCTATTTGACATAATGCACTCTCAATTATAAAAATTTTATTCGTGTCACACATTACTTTAATGTAATATATACTAATAAATATTCATATATTACATATATCAATATGTAATTATTTGACAAATAATAATAACAATCTCTTAATAACTATAATTTTCTTAAATTTTAAATAAGTCTCCGTACAATATACAAGATAAATAATATGCATAAAAATATATTAAAAAATTTTGATTATGTAGCTTCATTAATCTTTTTTTGGACCACTAAGTATAGTTTCTTCCATCCCTAGAAGCAAATGATAATATAACATAAACAAATAATAATCTAAGAAATAAGTATCAAGAAATTTTTGTATTTTTATCATAAAAACAACTCGAGTTGTTAATACAATTATTCAAACATAAAAAGTATTTATACTTCCATTTTAAGTTATAAATAAATTTTATAAAACAAGAATTAGTTTGGAAAAAAGGCACAAAAAATTGTGTAAGCAATATTGAACAATTTGAGTAAATTTAAAAAAAAAAGAACAAAACAACGAATCAACAACATTTACAGCGTAATTTATGCAATAATTTATAACAGACACAAAACAAGAACATAATCAAACTTAACAATATACAAATGTTTTAAAATATATATATATATATTAAATATATATTTTATATATACATATAAAACATTAACATTTTTTGAGCAAATTATAATGTAAATCTCAATTTTTTTATTAATTTTTTTTTATTAAAAATTTTATTTTTTAAAAATATATATTTTTTTTTATATACTTTTGTATTCCTTAAATATATTTTTTTTTTTTTTATATAAAATATTAAAATCTTCGTAATGTGTGACATTACCAGCCGCATT
>NW_006263980.1:97436-105456 GCF_000469605.1 Apis dorsata
CGTCAAAATTATTTTTTTATTTTTTTATAAAAGAAAAATTTTAAGGCATCACGTGAATTTTTTTTTAATGAAAATTTGACTTTAAAATTTTCATTAAGAAATTTTTATAAATTACTTTACAAATTTAATAGAAATCAATTTAAAATTTATAAAGTAATTAAAAAACACTAATAAAAATTTAGAATTCAATTCGAATAAGAGTACATATGACAATTTATTTTTTCGAATACATACGTACGTTATAAAATTAGAATTACTAATTAAGAGACATTAATGTCAATTGAAAAAATCCAAATTATTATTAGGAAGACAAACAAGTTAGTAAATTATTAATTTCGAAGACAACGTCCATATCAAATATACATATGTATATATATTAAAAGAGAAGAAAAAGGGGAAAAAAGAAAGACACAAAGAGAAAAATAAAAAGTGAAAAATATTTAGATATGGTAAATGTCATTATATCAAAGTTACAATATGTACAATATTGAGCATTGTTATTATCAATCTAAATGCTCGTGGAAGTCCGTTTCCAGCTTACCTGCGGTACCACATGATGAAGGTGAATACACTGAGCTTGCTTCGTCGTCTAAATCATCTTGACTACTGTGTCGACCTATAAACATCAATTTATACAATAAATGATGATAGATATTTATATTATTTATTGTTAAAAATCTATTGAAATTATATGAGAATTAAAATAATAAACTAAATCAAAATCGTTAAATAAAATACTGACAATTTGTGTTAATGTTAATAACAATTATATAAAAATATAAAAATCATTTGTGAATTACAAGATACTTCAGATATCTAAATAAATAAATATTAATTAAAAATTTTGATTTTATAAATATACATATATATATATATATATATATACCTCTGAATCCAAGACCTCGCCCATTAGGTGTCCCCCTATATAAAACAGTTTCTAAATAGCTTAGACCATTATTATTGATTATATTAAAGCCACATAAGAGTTCAATTTGTTTCCAACGATGTACTCTTTCTTGTAATTCTGCGGTGACTTCGTTTAATGCAGTTCTTGCTTCCACTATACTTTTGTCAACTTCATCGATCGATTTTCCATGGGTTGAAACAAATGCTCCTACTAAACTTGATCGTTTTTTTCGTAGTTTTTCACACTAGCAAAGATTTATTAAAGTTAAGATATATACAATTACGTTACATATTTTTAATATATAAAAATATTTTATTTAATTACAAAAAAAATCCATTACTTACTGCTTCTCGCGCTTGTTGCAATTGTTTTTCTGCACTTATTTTTTTCTTTGTATATGCCTTATTTTCAATTTCATGAGTTAATTGTAGCCAATGTTGCAATCCAGGAGGAGGAGACCAGCATCTATCTTCAAGTTCACCCTCTGCACGTTGCAATTCAACTTTTAACATCTGTTGAGTAGAAATTAATTACATTTTGAAAAAAACATTTAATATAAGATATAAGAATATAGAGAAAATATTTACATACTTCAATTTCTGCTTTTAATTGAGATACTTCAAGATCTGAATAAGAAGCATGTAATCCTACACTTTCATCTTGTAAACGTTTCTCTAAATTCTGTTTTTCGGTAGTTACACTTTCTTGTTCCATTCGTGCTCTTTCTAATTCTTTCTGTAAAAAACCATAAATTATAATATTAACAAAGTTATAAATTAAATATAAAGTTATTAAATATTGATAAGATAGAAAGAAAAATAAAATAACATACTTGCAAGTCTTCCAATGCTAATTCTGCTTTATGTAAACTCTCCATATCTTTCATCATTCTGTGAAGATGTTTCTGTGAATTTTTCTTCTGCTGATATGCATACCAGCAACCAATAAGCGCGCCAAATAATAATGTTATTAATATCAAATCTTTCACACTATGTCCAGTATCTATGAAAAAGTATTAAATAATTAATTAAAGAATCTATTAATGAAAGATACTTTAATAATTATTTACCCTTTGGCGGTCCAAAGAGAACTACATCCATAGCTTTTAAGGCAATTTTTTGTTTATGAATGGGATCTTTGATGCCTAATACATTAGTCAAATAATGCATATTGTTCACAGCTAACCTGAAAAAAATCAGGATATATTTTTGTATAAGAAATTTTTGTATAATATAAAAATGATATATTATTTTATAGAAAGTCACCTTGGAAGTGTAGCACCAGTTACACGGTGTTGTATAAAAGTAGGAACATATTGTGGAAGATCTACATTAGAAGATAACCATTCTGATGTTTGTTCTATAGTCCAATTATGAACCTGTAAAAGAAAAAAATATATATATAAATGATAAAATATCAAAAAGATATAAAATATTAAAAGAACATATTAGATAATACCTCTGATCTTAACCAGGCTTCCCAAAGTTCTCGAACACTAATATGCATATCATCATTATGATGAAAAGCCCTTTGTCTTCTTTCATATCCAGCTTCATATTGTAATTCTTCTCTTAAAAACTAAAAAGATTTATTTTTTATAAAAAAAATTTTTATTTTAATTATATTATATAAATTATATATAGAAATTTGTTTACATCATCTGACTCCGATAGGTCCACATTTCCATTGGCATCATCATCTAGTTGACTATGGAGTGACTTGATAGCTTCCAAACCTAGTCGATCATGAGAAGCCATTGTTGTAAGACAAGCTAGGTCATCGTTACAAGTATCAGAACCTGTAATAAATTAAACAGCCTACGTTTGATTGTATGTGTTTATGATTATATGTAATTTGTTATACAGGTGCCATTTTTTATAGAATTATGCTTGTCCCTGTTAAACATGTTAAACTGTAAAAAGCTTTTCATCCAATTATTATTAATACAAAAATTGAAAAAGTCAATTGTTAATAGATATTAAATAAATCTGCACAATGATATATTATTATTAAATGAAAATATAAATTATCTTTAAAAAAAAATGATTAGATCATTTATGAAATTTATTTTTTTTAATATGAATTTTTATCATAAACACATTTTTATCTATTTTGTAACCAATAATAATATCAAATTAAAAGAAAACTTTAAATTTTTCCTTTTAAGCTTCGTGAATATCTTCACACAAAATGATAATGCAAATCAAACCCAACTTCTTTCTACAAATTAAATACATGCTCCATAAAAAATTTATATATACATATAAAAAATCTAAATACAGAATTAATAAAACAAACAAAAAGATTAATTAAAAATACAATAAACGTAATATAAATTAAATAATATTTTCAGACAACAATCAAAACATTGATAAAAAGAGGAGAAAATTTACCAGCTTCGTGAGCCACAGCTTGTGCCAGTCCATCTGTGAGTGTGGCGGAGAATGCTGTGACTTTGGAATGTGAACTTCCAGTGGAGCCAGACTGAAAGTTCGAACTCGCATCAAGGGCCCCGCCGCTAGCATCTACTGTGTTGCAACACCAATACAAGAAATGCAATCCGAACAGTACAATCACATTAGTAATCACGGATGATCGCATTTTAAGGTTAGTTACACCTTGTCACTGACACCTCGCGCCCCCCTTGCGCAGTTGCTACAAGTCAAATAAAACCGAATACTCTTGGCCCGTTGTCACCTTTGACGTAGACCCGCAATAGTGAATATATCCAAGGTTACAATTATTAAAACCGGGATGGCAATGCAATTTGACGAGTGCATAACACGCGTGATCGATTATGATATTAGCAGCTCTGCAACCGAGTAACACACCATCGTTATTAACCCCATCAAGGCGTCGGTCAATGTCCGAGATCTCTTTTTAAAATCGATTGATTTATTAATTAAGTACACTCCGCTCTTCTGCTGTGTGTCGAGTTTTCCTATCAAGGCCACCGTCCATGAACAACATTGTGAAAAATCATTAATTTAGATCGGAAACAACAATATATTTTTCTATATGTAAAAAACAAAAAATTCAATTGGCCCCGTGTATGGTTATTCGCATGATTTTATTGGCTTAGCGTTGCAGTTGCACAGTAAACTATTACTAGCGCCAGTGTAGCGCGAAAATTATTTGTAAAATGTCTTCTTGCGGAGTGAAGTAATGATATGATACAACTGTTTGATTTTTTGGAAAGAATTTTACAAATATGTTAATTAATTATTCTGATAATTATTTTAATTAAGTGGATAATTTTATAATATGTATCTGCTTATAAGAAAATTGCTTATTATTTTTTAATTTCTAGATTTTTAAACAGATACATATTCGATCTGCTCGAAAACACGCTCAGAATTGTATAATCTGTAAGAACGCACAGTAATGAGTATCTATCATGTTTTGGAATTCAACATCATTAAATTTTCATAATTACGTAATTTTTCGATTACGTTCTATTTATATTTATATATAAATTAGATTCTTTTGAATCATCAATGAGTATTAGCTTTGAAAAAGCTTGTGTTCATAATTGTGTGTACATATGAATGTAATTACGTTTTAACGCAGCAATAAATCACTGCTACGTTTGTTTCCGAAGTCTAATTATGTTAAAACGAGTTTTTATACAATTTCTTGATTGAATTATGATATTAATGCTACAAGTAATGCAAATATTTTTCATCATAAATTGACAATGTTGTTGATCAAAGTAATACATGTTTTAATATGTTATAAAATTCGAAACATCTAAGGATTTGAAATTGTTGAGATCGCTTTATATTTTTTGTGAAGACATTAGAATGGAAAATAACACAAAAAACGAAGATTGTGAAATTCAGGGAATCAATTCAATTACCAAAAGAGAAGAAGTTTTATCTCAAAATGTACAAAATTGTTCAGAAACGAAAGTATCTACGGATTCTAAGAATACTCAAGTTCGTGTCGTTCGTGGAACTAAAAAAATGAAATTAGATGTTTGTGATGGTAATAATTTAGAAAAGAAAGGTTTGTATTTGTACTATTAATTGATAATATATATATTAATCAAAAGAATTCAATAAAATGGATAATGAAATAATTTCTTAATTAAATTTTATTGTATAATTATTTGATTGTATAATTATAAGAAATTGCTTATATCTATGCTTAGATTCCAAGGATGAAGAAAATAACACAGAAGTAAAAGTAAGATCTCTAAAAAGATCTTGTGAATTATGGTCCATGGAAGATAAAAATACCTTTTTCAAAGCATTGAACGAATATGGAAAAGACTTTGATGCTTTGCAAAGTTATTTTTTAAATCAAGGAAAGAAAAAAGGTTTGCCAGATGTTGCAATAAAAAATAAAGAACAAATAAGACATTTTTATTATAGAACTTGGTTAAAAATATCGAAACATTTAAAATTTTCAGAAGGTAATTGATTAATAAACTGCCATAATTTAATTTTCATTTAATAAATGTTTCATTAATGTTTCATTTCAGATGTGAAAAAAACTTCACAAGAATTATATGGATTAATTAATTATGGTGAACTTAGAAGAAAGTTACCACGAATATATGAAAAAGTACATTTAAAGCTAAATGAACTTGTTTATTGGGGTTCAACACAAGTCAGACTCAGAGGAAAAACTATGAGAATTAAAACACCTATATGTAGAGCATTAAGAAAATTGAATCAATTAGAAGGTATTCTTAATAATTGAAATCTTATAATAATTCAAGAAATATTTAATATTATAATGTTTTCATAGATTGGCAAGAAGAAATTAAACTTCCTTCTAGAATAACAATTGAATTAAGACCTCGTAATAATATGGCATGGTGGCAAGTACAAGCATCATCAATGAATCCAAGAATACGCACCTTATTGCCTATACAAAGACGTTTGTCAAGTTTATTAATATTTTTACAACAAAAATGGAGACCTGCAAAATATAATACAGTATCCTTTTCATAATATTGATTGCTAATATAATATAAATTATAACTAATAACTAATAATAACTAATAATAATAATATAAATTATTTAATATTAAATATAATTAATATAAATTATTTATATTATATGTATCATAAATAATTAAAAATCCTATAATAAAAGTATATAATATGAAAAAATCCTATACATATAACATAGTTCCCTAATGTAGAAAATGCTATTACTAACGAAATGAAAGATACTCGATTGTTACGAGTGGCACCACCTGAAGGAAGTAAAATTGCATTACCAATGGTGAATCTTGGAGAATATCTCACTAGTAATAGTGTTAGTTTAAATTCTTATGAAAAACGTTTAGGTCTGAAAAGTTCCAGAATGGATATGCTAGGATCTGTACAATATTTAAAAGGTGTTGGAAAAAAGGGAATCAAGAAAAATAAAATGGATAAAAAATATATGAATCGTACAGAGGATAATTGTATCATGCCAGATAATAATAGCGATATAGATGTGATAGAATCTGGTAGTAATGTTTCGGAAAAACCATCGACTGTTAATAATTCCGAAACCTCTAGTCTAGAACAACAAACAGAATTTAATGGATTTCCGGGCAGAGAAACTATTGAAAGAATTCGTAAAGGATGGAATATTGAAGAAGCAAACACCATCACTGTAGGAGATCTCTTTTTAATGGTATACATTTTATTTAAATCCATGTTGAATAAAAGTTTAAAATTACTAGAACTTTATTCATCAGAAACGCATCATTTCTAATTTTCTAAGTCTTCTAGTTTGGTCGCGAATCAAAAGTAACATTGGAATATTGGTGGGATTGGAATCATCGAGAACATATTGGAGAATCTACATCAACAAGTTTACATAACGACAATCTTTGTCTTACGTTACAAAAATTATTATCCATAGCAAAACATAGATATGGCACAAGTAAAGTATATGACAATACTTCTGGAAGTAACGAAACTGTGATCTCCTCTCGAATTCTTTCGACAAAAGAATCGACTTTCAGAAGACCTTTAATTCCACAAACTTATCACAAAATTGGAACTCCAGATGCATTCAAAACACAGTTAGATGTTCGTTTTGATTTTGTATTTTTTTTTTTAAATTAAATATTGATTTATAAAATAATTTTATTTTTGAAATACAGAAGTTTAAGACACGTTTTAGTAAACGAGGCAGAACTGTGAGACAAAAAAGCCTTATTGTACAAAGGGTATTGCCTATCATATCTACACCAAATAATTCATCAGAAGATGTAATATCTAATCCTCAAGAAGAAAATAAAATAAATGATTCTTCTATAAATATTAATGATCATCAAAATGAAAAATCGTCATCTATAATTATAAATGAATCACAAGTGAAAAATTTATTGGATGAACTTGAAGTGGCAAGAGATTCAAAACCTACAAATTCCATTATAACAAGTGCTACACAAATACTTAAAGAGGGAGAACATCAATGGTTGAATAGCGAAGTAAATTTTTTCTCTTTAAAAGAATATGAAACAAACAAAAAAATTTTTAACAAGTAATATTAAATTCCAGGTAGCAGATTTTTCATTAAGTAGCTTTCTAGGTCAACTAGAGTCTCCTATGAAGATTTCACAGAGGATTCAGAATGAAGACAATATAGAAGATAATCGTCCATCATCCGATGTAAATATTGATAATGAAATTAAGAAAATTATTAATATTAATATTAAATATTAATTAATAAAAAATTATATATGAACATTATAGGTTGTTTCACATATGCAGTGCCTGATGGGAGAAAATAGTGTTGATTATATGGCAAAATTTGCAAATCTTGCATCACAAATTGCGTCGGATGATAATAAAAAATAAAAATAATAAATAATTGATTAGTTTTGTACAAATTTTAACGAAATATCTATTTTAAATCATGCAAATTGAATAATGTTTTATAGTTAGAGTATGCAATGATATTTAGATTGACTAATTTATCTCTTTGATATTGACTTTCATAGTTGACTGTAATAATAATTCTAATATTGATAATAATAATAATAAATGAAAAATAAAGTAATTTATACACATATATAAAATTTTTATAAATTTATTTGTCCATTATTAATAATTTGTAAAACTTATATCATATATTTAATTTTATATATATATATATATA
>NW_006263980.1:105680-107629 GCF_000469605.1 Apis dorsata
GAACACAAAATTAATTGTTATATTAACTATATCTAACTTTTTAATCTT
Organism: Apis dorsata; assembly: GCF_000469605.1. Classification (NCBI taxonomy): domain Eukaryota; kingdom Metazoa; phylum Arthropoda; class Insecta; order Hymenoptera; family Apidae; genus Apis; species Apis dorsata. The sequence goes on from NW_006263980.1 coordinate 105,729, forward strand.
GTATCAATCATTCATGAATGCTCATAAATATTTCATTCTACGTTTGATGATATAAAGATTTATTGAAAACTGTAGAAATGCGGGAGGAATACGTTTATAAATAAGATATTTAGCATCCTTGTTTAACCTATAAAGATGACGCGACATTTGTTTATGGAATCATTTAGGCAAGTTCTCGTATATAAAATTCTCAGTATTGCGTTGCAATCTCATGTAACTAATTACGCGTGTTGAAAGAAAAAATAATGAATTCCTAGTCTGCAATTCCTTTTACCGAGAGAAACGATAAAATTCAATTATTTCAGCAAATCCGATTAATATGATTATTATTAAATATATATTGAATGTAAAAAAATAATACAGCTACATATTATTAGAATTTGTTTGCTGTTACTTATTATTGAAAAATTTTATTGAAATAATTATTGAATAATATATTTTTTAAATAAATAATTTTAAAGTAATTTTTCGATTAAAAGATATTTTAAGATCAAAATTTTCAGAAATATTATTATTTCTAATACTGGTATTAAGAAGCTATATATATATCGAAAACTATTTTAGCAAAAAAGATTTTTATCTGATGATAATCAAGGAAATAATGATCATTATAGTAATTAAAAATTAAAATCATGACGGTATTCTATAAAAAACTTTAAGTCTTTTAATTGATATATTTGAATACTAAAATTCAAATTAAAGATCGAATTGAACATCGGTTAAAATAGTAATCTTTAATTAAATTAGAGATGCTTAAGAAAATTGTAAATGCTTCGAATGTAATAGGAATGATAATGAACGGAACATCCCGAGGATATTCGTATTCTTAGAAACTAAGCTTTTCGATGGCGCATTGCGAAATAGATATTGTGAATGATTCATAGTACCCGCGTCCACGTGATCTTATGCGCACGCACCTATCAAGTATTTGTTATTTACAGATGTGATTTCTCTCATATGTAAGCACCTTTTAAGTATATTTAAGAATGAACTGGTTCTACTTGTTATCATAAGAGATAAATTATTAATAATATACTTTCTTTACAGAAAAAGTATAATACTTATAATTTACTTTTATATATTATATATAAATATTATAAATACATGTTTGTATTTATTTTAATATAGCAAGTACAATTGAGAAGAGATCAAGAAACTTTAATTTAAAAATTTATAATTTGAATTTTTTTTTCTAATGCGTATATTTTTTATTTTGTTAATTATTAATTATGTTAATTAAGAATTTTCGATTTTCATCAAATTATATTAAAATTATGAGCCTGTTTAACACTTTGAAATGACCTTTCTTGTTTCGAAACGTGTATAATTACACAGAAGTTCAATTATGTTTACACATAAAATATTATTACTATATTTAAAAAAAAAAAAGAATAGGAAGAAACTCTTCATTCTTAATTTCCTTTATTTCTTTCATTGTGTCTTACGTTTGTGTTAACGTGTTTGTAAAGCAATTACAATTATCATTGATATATATATATATATATATATATATATATTGTTTACGAAATATAATAAATATTAATTTACATTTCCATGAATTACAGAAATTATATAAAAAAATGTATAAAGGATTTTAATTTTTTTCATAGAACAACATCAACATGTTTTATAAATAAAAATAATAAAAGATGTTTTGTAAATATCGAATTATAAATACTTAAAAAAATTATAAAAAAAAATACAAAATTATAAAAAATTTTTAAAAATTAAAATTATATTTAAGAAAAATGAATTTATTATAAATTGTACAAATTTATAATCGGTATTGCATAAAAATTCTTTTTATTTATTTATTAACTTTAAACACGTATTAATTTTTATCCATTAAACTTTTCTCATCAAATCCATTTTCTACCCATATTTCCAGATATATAACGCTT